>NC_056744.1:150947978-151192978 GCF_019279795.1 Protopterus annectens | reverse complement strand
CTGAGCTGAACAAGAATAATGTTGTCTTGGTAAATTGGTGGTATGCAAATGATGTGTGATGATGCATATCTGTAAAGGTGTGTGTGTGTGTGTGTGTGTACACATGTGACCAATTATGTTAGCTTGGTGCTCCAGTGTGGTGTGTGTGGTCTGACAGGTCTTTCATTGTGCTGCATGAAACATTGGTGAGGTGAGTGCATTTTATTTTAACATTTATGCTGCTATTGCAGCATTTCAAACACGTAGTAATGTTAAACACAGTATTGCCCAAATGATTGCAGTTTTGTTTTGAATAACATTCTTCATCTAAGTAAAGAATTAGTGATGCTTAAAAGGAACTTCAAAGGGTTCCACTCTATATACCAATTATTTGTGGCTTATCCTTTGAACCACTGAAACTGGTGGGGTGAAATAATGGTTTTCTTAAGTGCCGCAGTCACCCAATATAATTTACCCAGAGGTACTGTAGTCTTGATTTTTGTATGTTTAATTAAGGGCTTGTGGTATTGAAGTTTTTGCTGTTCTTACCTGAGAGACCTTCCTTTTCTTACTTTGAACAAGTTTATACTGCTTTATTACCTGTTTTTTGCATTGTACATTATCTGCACTTAAAGTTACATTTGGTCGAAAGTTTGTTGTTAAATTTAACTGTTGAGGCTACCACTAAAGTGAGCTAGCCTGTGTAAGTGATTTATTACTGTTTTTCCTGCATTTCTGTGTACTTTTCAACTTAAAAAACAAAAAAATGTCCTTGTTTTCCCACCTTTCTCGTCTAGTTTAGACCAGTATACAGGCTTTGCTGTATTCTGGACTGTGGTGTAGTTTCTGTGTTGTCTATTGCCTTACTTGGATAGAAGGAAGTTTCTTTGCTCACCAGTGGGAGTGGGGAGCCTTGAGCAGCCTATTTGTCCCTGAAGGAGTGACCTCAGCACAAGAGCTTGTAGTAATTGGTCGTTTTGGACCATTTCCAGCTCTTTTGAAGTTCCCTGTTTAAAATTGGCGTTTGCGCGGCTTTGCGTGATTGTGCGCATAGCACAGCACCGGTTAAACACAGTTAAACAGGCTTAAACTATTCCTGGCTCCGCCAAGTCTGCACTTCAATTTTTCCCTTAAGAAAGTTCTACTTTCAACAAAATCAGTCTATTTGCTGTATCATAAGCCTAGCACTTGCTCCTAAAACCTTTCTTTCAAGTGAAGCACCCTTAAACTAATGTAAGCACTACATCTACCTACAACCCGTGTTAATACCCACTTCCCTTCAAAGTCCTCTCTGACCCAGTTTCACATTACCCCCTTATACTATTCTGGCATGTCGAGTGGTATATTACTGATGCCCTCTTCAGTTCAGCTGGTTAAACTGGGAATCCTGAGACAATGTTACAATTGTCTCATGTACACAGACAACCCTCTCCTCCTCCCAACAAACACAAACACATGTGAGAGATGCAACTATATAGCCAAACTGTAGGCTGAACTCCCTCAACACAGGACTAGAAAGACCAGACAGGAGGAGAAGGTAACCACACACACAACAAACCCAGTCTCACATAAACCAGCCACAACTGCAAACCAAACACATAGTAACACAAAGACATACTCGGAGGCTTTAATAAAAAACTTACGAAACAACAGAGGCTCCCAAAGCAGACATCCAAGAAAACACCACCACAAAACTCTGCACAAGCAACACATAGTACACAAAGTCAGTGTGCCAAACAATCACAGCCCTTAAGGCGAAACACCATGCCTGATACACTAGTAATATGTGACTCTATAGTCAGACACACTGACGTCCCGCTTACCAGGCTGAACAAAGAGAGGGTAACGGTGAGCTGCCTGTCAGGAGCTAGGATCCGCCACATAACACAAGCACTCAGGTCACTCCAAAGCAAGTACAAATATGACTCCGTCATTGTCCATGCAGGCGTGAATGACCTGAGACGTACCTCCTTGGACTACATGAAAAGAGACATAGAGGAGCTCTCTGATTATGTAGCCCAGGCCGGTATGACCCTGACCCTGAGCAGCATCTTGCCCTCACCAAGAATGATGCCACAATACAAAGACAAGATGATCAGCTTTAATAATTGGCTCAATTACTGGTGTCATTCTAGGGGGATCCAATGTCTGTCTGCTTGGGATGACATGCTGGACAAGCCATGCTGCTTCACAAGGGACGGCTTGCACCTGTCATCACTGGGCTTCTGGATATTGGCTAAGGCTCTTGCCACCCCCATAGTGCTTTTTTTAGGCAAGGCTCAAAAGACAAACCCACCACCTTAGAAAACAATAAAGGAATAAAACTAAGGGTAATGCTGCTCAATGCCAGAAGTCTAAATCTCAAGATGCAGGCTCTCGAAGCACTCCTCAGTATGGAGAGCATCGATGTCTGTGCAGTAACTGAAACCTGTTTCAAGGCTCCTGAGAGAGACACTGGAGGATATGAATGTCTCACCAAATACCATCATATTCTACCCAAACATAGACTGGGTGCATTACTCAAGTCCCAACACCCTAACCCAAAGGTTCCTGGAATTCATCAACTCAAATGCGATGGAACAACTAGTCACCTCCCCCACAAGGGGAAATAATATACTTGACCTGATCATCACAAACATAGGGACAAAATGCTCAACATCGGAAGTATACCCCTCACTAGTGAGATCAGACCATAAACTAATAACCCTAGATATTCATATCCCACCTCCACCCCCAGCACAAAAGACCACAGTGATAAACTTCTCAAAAGCTGACTTTACACTCCTTAGGACTGAAATGGTATCCTTCAAGCCCCCTGGGCCAGTGGAAACCACATCCCACACTGCTGAATCCTTCACAAATGCTTTCTACGGGCATCTCCAAGAATGCATGGATCATGCAATCCCAAATAAAACCAAGACCCTTTCCACCAAAGGCAGGCATCCTATCTGGTGGACCCCAGCCATAAACAAACTTTATAACAAGAGAAGGAAGCTACTGCAAGACAGAGCAAAATCCCATAAAGGGAAGGCATCCCTGATCAGCACTAGCAAAAAACTATGTTTGCTAATAAAATCATCAAAGGCCAACTTCGAGAGAAAAATCGCTAAGGACACTAAAGATAATCACAAGGCCTTCTTCAGTTATGTTAGAAACCTGGGCGGTAACCCTCAGATACGCGCAGAGTTAGTTCATAACGGCAAAAAATACACTGAACCCACAGATATTGCCAACATACTGGCAAACATGTTCAGTGCAAATTTCTCCCCTCCCTCTCCCCCAAAAGACAAAATAAATATCTCAGCTGAATGCAACCTCCCTGAAATCTCAGATGTCCAGGTGAGAGCTGCCCTCAGCAAAGCTAAAAATACAGCATCCATGGAACCTGATGGTGTCCCGGGTTGCGTGCTACGTGAACTCCTAGAGGAGCTAAACCCGCACATAAGAATGCTGTTTAATCTTAGCCTTGCTACAGGATACGTCCCTGAACACTGGCGTACAGCTACAGTGCTCCCTCTCCACAAGGGTGGCACCTCTACAGACCCTGGAAACTATCGCCCCATAAGCTTGACCAGCCTGGTCTGCAAAGCTATGGAAAGGATCATTATGGAACTCATAAACAAAGACATTGTGGACCTACAGACAATTGACCCTGCCCAGTTCGCCTTTGTAAAAGGCAGATCCTGTCTTTTAAACCTGGTGGACTTTTTTGAAACAGTCACTAGAGCCATTGATGGAGGCAAAGCAGTTCATACAGCCTACCTGGATCTGGCAAAAGCCTTCGACACAATACCCCACTCAGGCATCATAGACAAGCTCAACAGCTTAAATGTAAACCCATTTGTCACAAGATGGGTTGCAAACTGGCTAAAGGACAGAACCCACAAAGTCAGAATAGCTGGAGCTATGTCAGACTCTAAGCCAGTCACAAGTGGAGTCCCACAGGGCTCTGTCTTGGGACCCCTCTTGTTCGGCATTTATTTCTCAGATGTGCAGGCATACATAGGGGTTGTGGCTGACAAAGTTCTGAGACGACTGCAAACTAGGTGCCATAGTCGACACACCAGCTGACACATGCATCCTCCAGAAGGGCCTCACAAAACAGATGACTGGTGCCAGAGTCATGGCCTTAAACTAAATGCCAAAAATGTATAGTCATCCCTTTGGAAAAACAAAGTACCCACAAATTACCACATAGGTGGTAATCCATTAAATCTGGAAAAAGTAATCAGAGACCTGGGGACCCAAGTTGATAGTGACCTCTCATTTGACACCCACGTCGCCAAAGTGGTTAGAAAGACCTTCTACCTTGCCCACCTAATCATGAAGGGATTCACATCCAGATCAAAGGATGTCATTATACCCTTATATTCCTCTCTTATCAGGCCTATGATTGAGTACAATGCCCCATTTGGTATGTACCTCACCCGGCACCTGCAGCAGCTGGAGAGACCCCAAAAGTACCTTATCAAGAGGATCAAGGGTCTCCAGCATATGTCATATGCTGCCAGACTGAAAAAGCTCCAGCTCTATTCAGTAGCATACCGCCTGCTCAGAGGTGATCTGTGCCTTACGTACAAGGCCATGTCCAATTCAGAATTAATGGACATGCTCCACCTCAAAAAATCCAAATCCATCAGAGTCACGAGAGCTAAAGATCTAAACCTCAGCACAAATATGAATAGGACATGCTGGAGGGACAGATTCATAACCCAGAGGCTTCTCGCACTCTGGAACAGGATACCTGTCCATGTTACACAGAGCCCCTCACTGACTCTCTTCAAGAGAAATCTGGATGAATGGATGGGTGATCGTAGATTTATCCCGGGGGTCATCTCTGTGTCATTGCTAGAAAGAGGCACAGTAAACTAAATTTAATTTAAATTGTACACTTTTGTATCATTACATGGGGTGGCGAAAGCCACATACACTTTGGCTAGGCTTATAAATGCCCTAGGGCAGATAGCCTAGTACTATACTATGAAACAATGAAACTATAAGTGCCCTATAGCACAGGTTAGTAATGTTTTTTTTTTTAATTTTGATTTTGTGGTTGGGAGGTCACAATTTTGGGTTCCTGGTTTTACACAAACATGCAATGGCTAGTTTATGTTTGGTAAGCAGCAGTGGATCTAAATGAAGAAAGTATAATTATTGTGGACAATTCATCCTCTGTTCCAGCAGAAGTTTACATATTTCTTATTTATTAAAGAAATTAGTATGAATACATCAAGATTATCCCAGTACGGTTCTTTTGAGTCATGTAGATGTACTTCGTGTTCCACTGTTGCAGTCATCACATTTGGGTTATCCTGCCAGGGGTAGCCCTCATTTGGCCCGAATACCTGAGGCGTAGTATTTCTGCATCAGTTGCTGTCGCTCCTGGACTGACGTCAGGTTGTCAGTGGTATAAAAACAGGCAGCTGACGCTATTACATCAGTCTTTCTTGCCAAGGAGCCCAAAGCAGAAGCAGTCCGTACGAGTGCCAGTTGGCGGCCGACCCGAGTTTTTGTTTCCGAATTGAAGTTGAAGTCTTCTAAAGCTAAGTACCCCATTGAGGATCCTTTTTTCTTGCGCTAACCGATGTCAGAAAAAGTTAACAATTGTCTCACCTGTGGAAAGCAAATACTAACCAAGACTTCCATTCTTACTGCGTCACCTGTTTAGGCCCAGACCACAACATCCCCTGCTGTTGCTTTTGTGCTTTGTTCAACGCCAGAACTATATGTCATCAGGCCCTTATTGTAGCTAGATATTTTCGCTCTCAGTTCTCGAATTCTGATATAGCTTCGGTAAGTCATCCGACTACTGATCTTCTGAAAAAACATAAGGATAAAGACAGACCACACAGGTCCAAAACTAATAAATGATGCTTCCGTTAAGCTAGTTGACAGTTATCCGGTCCTCAGTGAGGCACTTTCGCATCCCCTGATGCCCGCTTCTGTGGATTCGCAGGCCGCTACCGAGACCCTTTTGGAGTCTGGTATGCCGCGAGACTCTTCTTCGACTAAGAATCCTGTGGATGTTCTTCATGTTTCACTGTTACAGTCATCACACTTGGGTTATCTGCTTGCAGGTAGCCCTCAGTCGGCCCGAATACCAGAGTCTTGAGATTTCTGCGTCGGATGCTGTCGCCTCTTCCTTGACGTCAGGTTGTCATGGGTATAAAACATGCAGCCGATGCCATTACATCAGCTTTTCTTGCCGCGTGGGACCCAGAGAAGAAGCAGTTCGCAAGTGCTGGTCGGCCGCTACCTGAAATTTTCGTTTTTCGAGTTTCAAACCAGAAGTCTTCTAAAGCTAAGTACCCCATTGGGGATCCTTTTTTCTTGCTCTAACCAATGTCAAAAAGTTAATAATTGTCTTGCCTGTGGAAAGCAAATACCTCACAGAGATTTTCATTCTTACTGTGTCATCTGTTTAGGCCCAGACCACGACGTTCCTCGCTGTAGGTTTTGTGCCTTGTTTAACGCCTGAACTATTCCTCGTCGGGCTATCGTTGTCTGTATTCCGATATGGCTTTGATAAGCCATCCGACTACTGATCTTCTGAAAAAATGTAAGGATAAAGACAGAGACAGACCGCATAGGTCCAAAACTGCCACCGAAGCTTCCGTTAAGCTAGTCGCCAGTCCACTGGTACTCAGTGAGGTGCCGTCGCAGCCCCTGATACCCGCTTCTACAGATTCACAGTCCTCTGGTAAGACCTTTTCGGAGTCTATATGCCGCTAGATGCTTCTTTGACTATGGAACCTGTGGATGTCTCTACCTTGTATGGGTCTGGAGCCGCTGTGCAGGCACCAGCTTCTGAGGGTGTGTTCCGACATTCTGATGTTCTCTTTAAACCGACAGCTTCGTTTTTAACTAAAATTACAGAGTTTCTCAGGCCCAGAGTTTCACTACACCTAGAAAACCAATGACCAAAGCGCATGCTCAAACTCCCTTGCCACAGAAACAAGTGCTTAGAATGGCTCAAGACCTTATAACTTTAATTTGGGGAAGCCAGTCTTCCCCCTATAAACGACAAAGAATTGATTTTCCTTCTGATTCTACAGACCATGAGTCCGATGACTGATCCCTCTGATTACCAGGACATACCCTTATCTACTTATGAGGATTCAGATGCAGAGGATTCCATTCCCTCTGCTTCCTCTCCAGAGGATTTTTCTTTTGGTGAAACCTTGCATACTTTAAGAGAGCATTTCCACTGGGAATGCCAGGACTATCCTCAGTCCAAAAAGAGACTCAGAGAATTTTTAGACTTGCCTCAGCACAGGCCTCTAGCTATACCCCCCTGTCTTGGACATTGTAGATGATGCCTTCATGGAATCCAGTCTTACTCCTGATACTTTACCACCAGCTCTTAGAAAGCCTGACAAGGTAATACAGAGTACCTGACTCTCACAAATTTCTCTTTAAGAATCCCACTGTGAATCCAGAGACTTATTTTCCAGGGACCTAAAGGCATTAAGACTACTACAGCCAAAAACCCTACCCCTTCAGACAGGGATTCAAGAGCTTTAGACAGATGGGGTAAGAAGGTATATACCTCTGCAACTCTTGCCATCAGGGCTTTGAATTGCCAGTTTCACATGTTGAAGTACCAGCAGCATAATATGGAACTAATTAAACAAAAAATGTTGTTGCTTCCAGATTGTACAGAAAATAAAGATTTACAACAGTTAATGCATTCTGAAAACCAAGTTAATAAACATACTTTGCAGTGTGGTTTTGATGTCTTGGAAGCATCTTGCAGGGCTGCTGTCACTGGGTCTGTACTGAGAAGACATGCTTGGCTGAAAGAGCAAATCTTGCCAGACCATGTCAAAGCAAAATTACTAGATGCTCCATTAAACCAGGAAAGGTTGTTTGGCACAAAAGCAGAAGAAGTTCTTAAAAAGATGGAGGAAAAACTAAATCTATGCAAACTGTTAAAAATTTCTTACAGGTGCAGCCACCTAGATTCAGTAGACATTGGCATTCTAAAAACTGGTCCTTTCCAGTCCCTCCCAGGCATTCTCAGTCCAAACCCAGGGGCAACAGGCCACCAAGACTACAGTCTGAGGGTATGCAGAGATCTAAACAATGGAGTGCTCCCTCCTCTAAAACAGGGAGTGGTAAGCCACCCCCTTATGGAAAAAGTTCACAATGACCTGTCTATCTTCCTGCCCAGCAAAGCCCAAGTACTTGCACCCCTAGGAGGAAAACTCACGTTGCATGCAAAAAACTGGATGTCCATTACCCAGAACCGATGGGTGCTAAACATTGTATCCCAGAGATACAGATTTTACTTCCACTCACTGTCAACCCCAAGCAGGTTGCCAGACCTTCTGCCAAATCAGTGGGGAAAGGCTCAAAAGCAAGTACTTTCTCTTCTCAGTGTCAGGGCTAATCAACATGTGCCTATAGAGCAAAGGGGACAGGGTTTCTACTGCAGACTGTTCCTGGTGCCCAGAAAAGAGGGCTCTTGGCATCCTGTCCTAGATCTGTCAAGTCTCAACACCTTCCTGGTGGTCTCAAAATTCAAAATGCTGACTCTGCAACAGCTTCTTCCTATGCTAGCCAAGGATGCCTGACTAGTCACCCTAGACTTAAAAGAAGCTTATCTGCACATCTCCATAAGGGAATCTTGCAGGAAATATCTATGTTTCAGGGCAAACTCTATGCACTATCAGTACTCTGCACTTCCCTTTGGCTTATCTACTGTGCCCAGGGTATTCATAAAGTGCCTGTCTCCAGCCATTGCATACTGCAGGCAGAGAAATATTCAAATTTACCCATAGTTGGACAATTGCCTGATACAGGCGGACAGTCAGGAATTGCTACTTCAGCACCTGGCATTTGTATAGAGACTTCTAACTTCTCTGGGGTACACCGTCAATGAAAAGAAGTCACAACTCGTGCCCATCCAACTTCTAACTTCTCTGGGGTACACAGTCAATGAAAAGAAGTCACAACTCGTGCCCAGCCAAAAGATTGTATTCCTGGGAGCAAGCTTGAACACAACTTCCCAGATGGCATTCCTCACTCCAGAAAAACAGGTTTATTTGACAAACTACTTCAAATTAATGGCCACCAAAACCCAGCTATCTCCAAGAAAAATACTGTAAGCCCTAGTGTTCATGGCCTCATGCATTCTACTAATTCCATATGCAAGACTGCATATGAGGAAACTTCAATGGTACTTAAAAAGTCTAAGGTGTTAGCATTCTCAGGACCTGGAAACACTGATTCCTATCATTCCTTGTCTAAGGGCAGAGTTCCTTTGGTGGGCAGAGGCATGTAACCACAACAAGGGACTTCCTTTCACTCAACCCTTCACCGCCCAAACCCTGACAACAAACGCATCAGACTATGCATGGGTGGGGCTCACATGGCAGGCAAATGCATTCAAGGCAAATGGAGCCCATGACAAATTCCCCTGCATATCAATCAAAAAGAAATGTTAGCTGTTCAGAATGCTCTGACAGCCTTCAAATACCTTATCCTTCCAGGACAACTCCTGATAAAGACAGACAACACCACAGTTATGTGGTACATAAACAAGCAGGGGGGAACTCATTCCTACCCTCTCTGCAGGTTAGCCATGGCCCTGTAGAACACAGCCTTGAGCAACCAAGTGCACCTGCAAGCTCAATTCCTGCCAGGCAAACAAAATTCACTGGCAGACGACTTAAGCAGAAATCTACTGGACCCACACGAGTGGAAGCTGGAACCCAACTCATTCAAACTTTTAATCCACAGGTGGGGCACTCCAGAGTTGGACCTCTTTGCCTCCCCCCAAAACCTTCAATTGAGCAAATTTGCACCAGAAATCCCCACAGCCAAGCATGGAAAGTGGATGCCCTATCCTTTACTTGGGAAAATCTCTCAATTTATGCCTTTCCCCCTCTGCCCCTCCTCTCAAAAGTACTACTCAAGATCAAACAGGACAGGCCAAGGACAATCCTTATTGCCCCAGACTGGCCACGCTAGCACTGGTACCCACTCCTATGCAGTCTGACAGTAGTGCCTCCCTGGCACCTACATCAGACCCCCTCCCTGCTGTCCCAGCCGGAGGGACAGCTTTTGCATCCACAGCTGCGAACCCTATACCTAGCAGCCTGGCTTATCCCCTGAATACACCACCAGCAACCCTCAGCAAACAGATTCTGGACATCATCCTTGAGGCCAGAAGGCCTAGTACTAGGAAATCCTATTCAGAAAAGTAGAAAAGATATTGTTCTTGGAGCCAGTCTCAAGGAAAGGACACAGATGTGCCCACCTTACCTCAAATCCTAGATTACCTAGCAGAGCTACTCCACAAAGGCTTATCCTTCTCATCAATTAAAATTCATGTCTCTGCCATCTCAGCTCATTACAATACTAAACCACCTCTATTTTCTCACCCTCTCATCAAACAGTTCCTGAGAGGAGCTAACAATTTAAGGCCCCCAAGGAGAGCTCCCACCCCTGCCCGAGACTTTAACTTTTTGCTAGAGAAGCTCACGCTTCCCCCTTTTGAGCTTGCTGCTGCAACAGAGTTAAAATTTCTCTCTTGGAAAACAGCCTTACTTCTAGCCATCACTTCAGCAAGAAGAGTGTCTTAGTTACAGGCACTAGTGACTGTGGAACCCTTCATTATTTTTTATGCGGACAGGGTTTCCCTCAGGACTAACCCATCATTTATGCCCAAGGTGGTATCCAGTGTCCAGTGTGGCTTTAAACCAATCCATCCATTTATCAACCTTTTTCCCTAATCCTCAGAATAAAGGGGAAAGGATCCTGCACTACTTGGATGTGCACAGACAGCTCAGGTTATACATGGACAGAACTAAACCTTTCAGAAAGTCGGACCAGCTGCTAGTCAGCTTTGCTACAGGAGCAGAGGGCAAGGCCATTTCAAAGCAAACCATTTCCAAATGGATAGCACACTGCATCCATTTCTGCTACAAACACCATGGAAAACCTACCCCACAGGGGATCAGAACTCATTCCACTAGGGCTACCTCAACCTCTACAGCATTTCTCAGGGGAGTCCCTACCAGGGACATCCTGGAAGCTGCAACGTGGAGTTCTGTACACACCTTCACCAAACATTACCACTTTCCTATTTTTTCTAAATCCAGAGCTGGATTTGCCACAGCAGTCTTACAAGGCCTGCTAGCCAGCCCCAATACTTATTGACTGCCTCCACCCTTCCTCAGCTTTGGGAATCAATCCAAGTGTGATGACTGCAACAGTGAAACACGAAGAACCTAGTACAGTTGTGTACACTTACTGTAAATGTAGATGTTCGAGTGTATTCACTGGTGCAGTCCCAGTATCCCTCCCTCCAGCCCCTTGACGTTTCTATTCTTTCCACCTATCCTCTTTTTGGCCATATCTTATGGCAGTGGTATTTACTTTTTACTGGAGGTGTTCCACACCATGTAATTCCTTCCTATTTTGGGGGCTCCTGACATCTGGGGCAAGAAAAACTGATGTAATGGCATCTGCTGCATGTTTTATACCTACAATGACCTGATGTCATGGAAGAGGCGACAACATCCGATGCAGAAATCCCAAGACTCTGGTATTCGGGCCAGCTGAGGGCTACCTGCAGGCAGATAACCCAGCAGTGAATACGCTTGAACAGCTACATTTATGGTAAGTGTACACAGCTGTACTATGTCTCTACCTTGGATGGGTCCGGAGCTGCTGAGCAGGCACCGGCTTCTGAGGAAGTACTTTGCACTACCGATACTCAATACAGACTGATGACTTCTTTCACGTCTTCAGTTCTTTATAAAACTACCGAGTTTCTAAGGCCCAGTGTACGAACCACACCCAAAAAACTGATGACCCAAGCTCAGGCACCAGCTTCCTTGCTTCGGTCTCAAATGCCTAAAATGGCGGAAGACCTTATTATGCTTATTAAGGGAAGCCAGGCTACCCCTTCCAAAAGAAAAAGAGACTTGTCCCCAGTAGTTTTATGTGAACAGGAGTCCGATGACTCTGATGCATCTGAATATGAAGATATGCAACCATTCTCTGCTTATGAGGATTCTGATGCAGAGGAATCCATTCCTTCTGCCTCTCCACCAGAGGATGTTTCATTTGGGGAAACCCTACATACTTTAAGGGAGCATTTCCAATGGGAATGTCAGGACTACCCTCAGTCAAAAAAAGAGACTCAGGGAATTCTTAGATCTACCACAGCACATACCTTTGGCCATTCCTCCTGTCCTGGATGTTGTGGATGATCTTTTTATGGAGTCCAGTCTGACTCCTGACACCCTTCCTCCTGCTCCCAGGAAACCACACAGATATTACACAGAGTCCCTGACTCTCCCAAATTTCTTTTCAAAAATCCTACTGCTGACCTCAAGGTCATTCCTCAAGGCCCTAAAGGAATCAAGGCAACTTCAGCTAAGAATCCCACCCCCTCAGATAGGGATTCCCGAGCATTAGACAGATGGAGTAAAAAAGTATACACCTCTGCTACTCTTGCTAGTAGAGTATTAAATTGTCAGTTCCACATGCTGAAATATCAGCAACATACCATGGAACTCCTCAAACAAAATATATCTTCTTTTCCTGCTTGTGCAGAAAATAAAGAATTACAAGAGTTAATGCATTCTGCAAGTCAACTTACAATGTGGTTTTGATGCCCTAGAAGCATCTTGCAGGGCAGCAGTCACTGGTTCTGTTCTTAGAAGGCATGCTTGGCTAAAGGAACAGACCTTGCCAGACCATGTCAAATCTAAATTGTTGGACTCACCCTTGAACAAAGACTATTTATTTGGCACCAAGGCAGAAGAGGTCTTAAAAAAGATGGAAGAAAAAGCTAAATCTATGCAGACAGTTAAAGACTTCTTACAGGTCCAGCCACTGAGGTTCAGTAGGCATTGCCCCTCTAAGCACTGGTCCTTTCCTACCCCCTCCAGGCCAGCTCAGCCCAGACCCAGAGGAAGCAGACCCCCCTAGACAACAGCCCCAGACAATGCAGAGATCTAAGCAATGGAGTGCCTCCTCTTCAAAAACATGGAGTGCAAAGCCACCCCCTTAAGGTAAGAATTCACAATGACTTTACACTTCCACCCCCTACCTCTGCCCACCTGCTTGTGCCCCTAGGAGGAAAACTCTCCTTTCATGCAAGCAACTGGGCCACCATTACCAACGACAGATGGGTCCTCAACATAGTGTCCCAGGGATACAAATTTTATTTCCACACTCCGCCAACCCCAAAAGGGTTCTCAGATCTTCCTCCAAACCAGTGGGCAGAGGCCAAAAAGCTCTCCATGAGGGCAGTACAGCATGTTCCTGCAGAACAGGTAGGCCAAGGTTTCTACTCCAGACTCTTCCTTGTACCCAGAAAAGAGGGCACATGGCACCCCATCCTTAATCTATCCATTCTGAACACCTTTCTGGTGATACTGAAATTCAAAATGCTCACCCTCCAGCAGCTTTTACCAATGCTTTCCAAGGATGCTTGGTTAGCCGCCCTAGACCTAAAAGAGGCCTATCTACACATCCCAGTCAGGGATTCATGCAGAAAATACCTACATTTCAGGGCAGGATCTATGCAGTTTCACTTCTCTGCAATTCCCTTTGGCTTATCCACTGCTCACAGAGTTTTCACAAAATGTCTGGCTCCCACTATTGCTTTTTGCAGACAAAGAAATATTCAAATTTACCCATACTTAGACGATTGCCTGATTCAGGCAGATGGTCAGGAAAAGCTGCTACAACATCTGACCTTTGTAAGGACCTACTGACCGCCCTAGGGTATACTATCATTGAAAAGAAATCAGAACTAGTCCCCACACAAAAAATTGTATTCCTGGGAGCAAGCCTGGACACAGCATCCCAGATGGCATTCCTTACTCCAGAAAAACAAGCCTACCTGACAGGCTACTTCTCTCAACTAGCCACCAGAACCCAGTTATCTGCAAGGAAAATCCTGCAGGCTCTAGGGTTCATGGCCTCCTGCATTCTACTAGTTCCATATGCCAGACTGCATATGAGGAAACTACAATGGTACCTAAAAAGCCTTTGGTGTCAACACTCTCAAGACCTGGAAACTCTCATACCAATGATGCCTTGTCTAAGGAAAGATTTGCTTTGGTGGGCAGCAGCATGCAACCACAACAAGGGACTTCCCTTCTCACAACCCCACACTGCCCAGACCTTACCACAGATGCATCAGACTATGCCTGGGGTGCACACCTGGACGGCAGGTGCATTCAGGGCTATTGGAACCCAAATCAAATACATCTGCACATCAGAGATGCTAGCTGTTCAGAATGCCCTGACAGCTTTCAGACCCCTACTCTCCCCAGGGCCTCTACTGATCAAAACAGACAACACCACAGTGATGTGGTATTTCAACAAGCAAGGAGGGACTCGCTCTTATCCCCTCTGCAGGCTCGCCATGACCCTTTGGCACATGGCCTCAGCCATGCAACTACACCTGCTAGCACAATTCCTGCCAGGCTCCCTAAACTCTCAGGCAGACAACTTAAGCAGAAACATGCTAGACCCACACGAGTGGCAGGCAGCTAGACCATAGAACCTTCACCCTTGTAACCCAGAAATGGGACACCCCGAAGGTGGACCTCTTTGCCTCCCACTCCAGTCAACAGTTCAGCAAATTCTGCACCAGGTATGCTCTATCTTTCCAGTGGATAAACCTCTCAGTCTATGTATTTCCCCTCTACCACTCATTTCAGGGGTACTGCTCAAAATAAAGGAGGAAAAAACGAGGGCAGTCCTGATTGCCCCAGACTAGCCATGCCAGCACTGGTACCCACTGCTGCACAGCCTGTCACCCCTGCCACCATGGCACCTACTTCAGATCTCAACACTCCTGACCCAGAGGAATGGAGAATTTATGCACCCCCAATTGCAGACCCTCACCCTGGCATCCGGGCTTATTCCCTGACCTCTCCTCAAGCTGCCAGCTTAAGCAAACAAGTCCTAGATGTTAAACGTGAGGCTAGATGCTCCAGCACTAGAAGATCCTATGCTGGAAAGTGGAAAAGGTTTTGCACCTGGATCCAGGCTAAGGGAGCCAGAACGGAGGAGCCCTCCCTACCTCTCATACTGGATTACCTAGCAGACCTATTACACAGGGGACTATCCTTCTCTTCTGTTAAAATTCATGCCTGTGCCATCTCTGCTCATTTCAGCACATTGCCACCTCTCTTCTCACACCCTCTCATCAAACAGTTCCTAAGAGGGGCTAACAACTTAAGGCCACTCAGAAGAGCTCCTACCCTAGCTTGGGACTTTAATTTTATGTTGGAAAAGCTCACCCTACCCCCCTTAGAACCTGCAGCTTCAGCAGAGTTAAAATTCCTCTCTTGGAAGACAGCCTTGCTGCTGGCCATCACTTCAGCTACAAGAGTATCAGAGCTACAAGCACTCATGGCTGTAGAGCCCTTCATCATTTTCCATGCTGACAGGGTCTCCCTCAGGACTAACCCATCCTTCTTGTCTAAAGTGGTGTCCAGTGTGGCTCTCAACCAATCTTTTAGAAAAACTGATCAATTACTAGTCAGCTTCGCAGCAGGGGCAGAGGGCAAGGCCATATCCAAACAAACAATCTCCAAATGGATAGCACACTGCATCCATTTCTGCTACAAACAGCACGGTAAACCGCCCTCAAAGGGGGTCAGGACACATTCCACCAGGGCAACATCCACCTCTGCAGCTTTTCTCAGAGGTGTCCTCACCAGGGACATCCTGGAGGCTGCAACATGGACATCTGTTCATAAGCATTACCACCTGCCTATCTTCTCCAAATCTAGGGCAGGCTTTGCTATCCCAGTCTTGCATGACATCCTAGCCAGCCCCCAGTCTTTTTGACTGCCTCCACCCTTTTCTTCAGCTTTGGGAATCAACCCAAATGTAATGACTGCAACAGTGAAACACGAAGAACATAGTACAGTTGTGTAGACTTATCATAAATGTAGATGTTCAAGTGTATTCACTGTTGCTGTCCTGGTTTCCCTCCATCCATCCCTCTTGTGTGTGTGTGTGTCTCTCTCTCTCTCTCTCCCCCCCTCTCCTTACAGAGAATTTTTGGATTTACTTTCTACTGGTGGTGTTCTTCCACCATACCCTAGCTCTCTGTTTGGGGGCTCCTGACAGGGCAAGAAAAACTATTGTAATGGCGTCAGCTGCCTGTTTTTATACCACTGACTACCTGACGTCAGTCCTGGAGCGACAGCAACCGACGCAGAAATACTAAGCCTCTGGTATTTGGGCTGACTGAGGGCTACCCCTGGCAGGATAACACAAATGCGATGACTGCAACAGTGAATACACTGGAACATCTACATTTATGGTAAATGTGCACAACTGTACTTTCTGTAGAATATGTAGAATATCTGCAGAATGGAAAGCAAAAATTATTTGCTTGTTTGTTCATTTTGATGTTTGTTTTGTTTGTGGACTTGGAGGTCCAGCTGGGAAAACCTGTTTACAGAGGTCACTTAGAGGGAGAAAAAAAGTTTCAGACATGCAAAGTTTATTAACAAAAAGTGTCATTATACACACAGGAGTATTCAGGTAATATATGACAATGGCACTGCAGGTAAGCATGCCAGTGATAATTAAGCAACAGTTGAAGGAATTCATACTCCAAAATATACAGAATGTACAGAGTCACAATTTTATGATCTTTGGTATGTCAAGACTCAATATACAAGCTAAGTACCAACAAGTATGACAGTGTAGTAAACATATTGTGCCTTGAATACAGATATAAGTGCACATCGGCAAAGAAATATATCAGCAGTTTACATGGAAATTGTAATGGGTAAATGCACAGAAAACCAATATTCAAAACATGCCAAGTGACAGTGTGGAAGATATTCATGCTGTTTATTGCACAACTAGATAGCAGATGTAACTTATGGTTTATCTTGTTGCTAGCAGAAATTTCAATCAGAACCAAAGAAGAACCACAGCTAACAAATAATGATATTAAGAAGAGGTTGTGCAAATTCATGGCTCACCTGGACAACCATAATCTCCAGCTTGCAATATAGCTTTTATTTGGGCCACAGTACTGATACAGCATTTGTCTTTTACTGACTTTATATACAGTAAACTAAGTGATGCTAAACTAGTTGGATTACTTTTCATCAACTTATCAAGAACATGTGGACTGGTGGATACATTGTTATATGAAAAGTGCAGTCCGGGTCTGAACTGTCTACGAACATAAACAGCTAAAGTTAACTTTGTGTATGCATCTACCTGTTTGAGCTAATATTCATAATCCCTTGGAGAGCACTCCGCTTTGGCTTGTAAACAGCCCCCCCCCCCACACACACACACACACTCACCTTCCATATATATTTTACTCCCTTCTGTGAGCAAATAGTATCCATAACTGATCAAATACTGTGTGTGTTTGTTAATTTAATTGAGAGTACAGTAGTCTACAGATACAAGGATATGCTGTTTTCCACTTGATAAATAGTTAAGAAATGATGTACAGCTTCACAGCAGTTTGTGGTCAATTCTGATTGTTTTTAATTACACACAAAGTTGCCTTTGCTTGGATCTTGGCTCATCCCACTCCGTTCGCCTCCCAATACCCGTAATTTAAACGTAACCAAACCACACCCACAAAGTTCAAATCACGCAATTTTCTATACTAATTACAACTAACCTCTCCCTTACAAATTACTAGCTATCTACAACACATTTGCACACACACATAAAAGTGACTACCCAATAAAAACATACCCTCTAAACACCCCAAACATGTCATACATAACCCCTAACCTCGAATACATCACATTGTAATATATTAATACCTTAATAAACAAGAATTTAACTTTCCTCAGTACTTATAATTTTTCAAATAATTTATCAAAAATAAATAGTATCATGTTAGTACATGTTCTTATGTTAACTTTATTCCTCACGATTACAGCTAACCTCACCACTTACCATTTCCAACTAGACAATCAGTGTATAAAGCAAGCAACAACGTTTAATAACCCTACCCTAACAACACCTAATAGCTTTTATGTGTCCCCATCATTGTTTATAACCACACTCACAGACCTGAAACAACCACTACTCAACAAATGAAAGGCTCCATAATATTTCCTTTAAAACTAACAAAAGACTACTCAAACTTTTTCAGTTGCCCAGTCACATAGCAGCCAAACATATGCTTAGTGGTGATATCCACACAAAACCAGGCCCTAAACGCATGATCTCATTAAATTGCCCAATGCAAATCAAACTATCTACTCCACATAAAAGTTCTGAAATACTACTACTAAACCTAAATTTTAGAAGCATGCTGAATAAAATACATGAACTCCATGCAACTTTCTCCCTTTACAACCCAGACGTTACCATCCTTACTGAAACCTGGTTGAAATCACATATACCAAACAGAGAAAAAACCCACCTGGTTACAGTATTCTAAGAGCTGATAGAATAGAAAAGAAGGGAGGTGGTTTAGCAATTCTCTTTAAAAACACGCTCAATGTACAAGCTGTAAACATAAGTATTACTAACATTAATAATGCAGAGCTACTCATAACCAGATTACAACTAAACCAGAACAAATAAATAAATAAATAAATATATATATATATATATATATATATATATATATATATATATATATATATAGTGTGTATAATAGCCATCTACATACACCAGGAAACAATTCCAATACAATCAAAATCATTCTCCAAAATGTCACAAAAGCCATATCTCAGGAAACCATTATTGCAGGAGACCTTAACACAGACTGGATGACATGTAACTCTGACAATCCTCATAACTAACTAAACCCCCATGGTTTCACTCAAATGATTTCTCACCCATCTGGAATTGACAGGAAAACAGATAAAATGATCTGTTTTGGACCAGTTCTTAACTAATAAACCCCATTATTACCAAATAGCAGGGTGTCTCCCAGATCACTTAAGTGACCACTTTGTAACCTACTTACTGAGAAATCACAGTAATCTAGTAACTAATCAACTTCTGCCAAATTCATAATAAGAATAATTGGTACTTACTTATTATCGGAACCAGATATTTACAGAGGCATGACTGTCACTGTTCTTGGAAAAAGAGTGTCTATATAAACACAGCAAAAATGTTAATGAGAAGTTTGAAGTAGGTAATTATATAAATAATTCATCCAGGTAAATAATAAACAATATTAAACAATAGTTACAATTTTGAACACCCATTTTCAGTATAACATAGACTCGTTTACTTAAGTGCTCACTGAGATAAACTTGTTAAATCTATCCTCAAGGCTAACAGTGCAAGGACTGTTAAGCCAGATCAGTTGTATGCTTAGTGTCCATTTCTTCTGCTCCCGACACTTAGGCTAATTTTTGCATGACAGAAAGGCTGTAATTCATAGGTGTGCTTGTCCTTGTTATTTCTGCAGACTCACTCTTAAACAGACTATGTTTCTGTGGTTCATCCTTTTCCAAAAATTCTGAAAAGATGTATAAGCTTTCAACTTCTTAAACACCTTCTAAACAATACGTCAGAGCATGGAATCCAACCACATCATAGCACTACTGCAACTGTTCTATGTTTCACAAATGTTGTTGCGTCTTTTGGCTTTTCCTGGTTAGGGGTCGCCACAGTGGAACTCCGGTCCGCTATTGATTGGTAGTCGATTTTTACATGCCGAGTTACCAGCCCTGACGCACAACCTTCAACGAAGGTACGCCCATTCATGCATGTCTCCACGCAGAAGACGCTCTAGCTGAGAATCTAACCGGACAGCGTCTTACTGCGAGGCGACAACGCTACCGCAGCACCACCACCACTAATACTATAAATAAATTCAAAGACAATGACAAAATAGTGTCTTCAGTCTTTTTGGACATATCTAAAGCATTTGATACAGTTTCCCAACTGTCCACTCTGAAAAATCTTAATCTTAACCCTGATGCTGTTAACTTGTTTCAGAGTTATCTATCTAGCAGTCAGTAAATCAGTAAGCTGTGAAATGGAAGGAGGATCTAGTCCCTCAGGGTTCAATTCTAGGGCCCCTCCTCTTCAGCATATTCATAAATGATCTTAATATTGCCTCCTCTCAAGCATCTATCATACAGTATGCAGATGATTCAACCCTCATATGTGCAGCATCCACAATAACTCAACTTCTTACAGTCACACAAAAAGCCTTCTCTGATATTGGAACACAGCTAGCAAACTCACAACTCATTCTCAACCCTAGAAAATTTCCACGGCACAAAAAACTGTTCAAAACAAGACAAGTCCAAGCAACTGTAGAGTCAACACACCACTTTAATAAAAGCTTTAAAATTTAAAACTTGAAGCGCTTTTCGTTTGCAATCATGCAAACTTCATCAGAAGTACAAACACAGGAAATTAAAACATCCTTACACACTTGATCAAAAAACCCAACCCTAATAAACTTATGATCTTTCATCTGTCTAAACCTACTAACCTCCCAGCTAACTTTTATGTCACTGCCAGTATTACTAGGTTTTTCCCAGATTCCCCAAACAAAACTATTAGGCGTCATAATCAACAACAGACTAAAATCTGACACACATTTCTAACACACTCAAAAAGATTCACAAGAAAATGGCAACAATGTATAGATATAAAAAATTCTTAACAGACACTGCAAGAATAGCCATAGCTAGAACCCTTCTTTCTTCAGTCTTATATGCATCCACCATACTTACCAACCTCAAAAAGTCAGAACTAAGTAAATTAGAATCATGTTATATTAAGCTTTCCAAATTTGCAACAGATTCCACACATTCACATCATCACTGTTAGTGCCTAAAATATCTTTCATGGTTGAAACTACTTCATATTATGAACTATAACCAGTTAATAATGGCTCACAAAATAATGCACAAGCCTGACAACATACCTTCCCTAAAAAATCTTCTACAGCCCTACACTAATATTTTTACTCTTCGATCATCTAAGTCCAAGTAATCAAAGTATCTAATGCAGCAGGCAACTCTCTTTTTTATCTAACTTCGTCGCTAAAAATTGGAATACCATTCCACATAGTGTTAGGTGCATAAGCAATCGTAATCATTTCAAAGTATCTCTAAAAAGACACTTATTTGAAACCTGGCTTTGCACATGTAGCACTCCAGGTTAATTACTAACTTAGCATAACTTATACAATTTGGCTGTAAGTACTAACTCTGTTAACATATCCCTTCTAACAACAATACTCTATAAGTAGTTACATTCCTAGCTGCAACTCTCACCATGGAAGTATTACTAACTATGCAATACTTTGCCTAAGTGATGCTTCCTGCTTAATTTCCTAACTAATGTTGTGTTCCTTCACATATATGAATTCAACCATATATATGTCTATATTCAAGTGTTTAGTCTTGTTCTATTTGATACTATGTATATATTTTTGTTTTTACATTTTTATCATGTAAAAGAGCCGCGGTGGTGGTGCTGCGGTAGTGCTGTCGCCTCACAGTAAGACGCTGTCCGGTTCGATTCTTAGCTAGAGAGTCTTCTGTGTGGCGACATGCGTGAATGGGTGTACCCTCGTTGAAGGTTGTGCATCAGGGCTGGTAACTCGGCACGTAAAAATCAACTACCAATCATTAGCGGACCGGAGTTCCGCCGTGGACACCCCTAACCGGGAAAAGCCGAAACACACAACAACATCATGTAAATGCGTTAACACTCATTTTTTTGTCAATTTTGTTTGTAATTTCTATTACTTGTAATAATTTCTATGTAAGCTTAGACTGGAGCTTTTCTCCCGGGCCTCAGCTATAAATGGGCACTGTCCCAGTTGGACCATTCCAGTAAATTAATGTAAAATAAAATAAAATAAATAAATAAATGTAGTATGTATCTCCCACCAATTTATGACTTCAAGATTGAATTATTGTTTTAATAAGGCTTTATGTTTTGTTTGGCCTCTGAGTGCAAACAGCTTCTAAGGTAAAGGCAAAGTAGGCATTTCATACATCAGTTCTCTAGTGTAGAAGATTAAAGCCATGAATGTGACCTACAGGATATGAGATCAACTAGTGACTTGGAACTGACAAAAGATGGTAGTAATGAGAAACTGATATTGTTTTGCCCATTTAGCAGTTTGCTACAGTTTAAGAAGAGTTGTTTTTTTTTTTTGATAGAGTGGAAAGAATGGACCTAGCTTGTTCCTTAAATTAGTAGCGCCAGATCAGGGAATAAAGCTTTTTTTTCTTGCTCCTAGGCACCACATTAGAGGATGACACTGGGCACCAAATTCTCTGGTTACAATTCTGTCCTGGATGACAGCCTTCTGTCATTGGCCATTGCCCAGATTGTGGATAACAAATGGGCAAAGTTACAGCATGGGGGGGGCTAGATAATCACAAGGAATGCTGTCAGAAAAAGCACACAAAAGTAATCAGTCTGTGTAGTGAAAGTGTTAGATTTCATTTATATTAAAGCTTACAGCTGGTACACAAGTATATAATGCCATACTCTGTATTGTATAGTAACCTTGACTGGTTGTCACGGCAAATGGCATCAAATCTTACTTGAGACTTACCTCTCATACAGCTTTAGACAACAAATTTTGACTTGCTCACCTATTCTTAGCCCTTCTTTTGTGGCATCACACTCTGTCTTTCAGTGACGTGACAACAGTACTCTCTGACTATACAGAATGCAACAACATTTATCAGTATCATATATACAGACCTTTTTTCTGGCAAAAATCTGCTTAGAAGCAAGTAATGAACTGTGACATCCCTACTCTGGGCAAGTAATCAAGGAGACTCAATCCTCACTACTGACACCGGTGGGGAACATTCATTTAGAACAAAAATAGATACAAACAGTAATTTCAGATGCAGCTGTCTGTACCAAGCACAATTTCCCTTAAGAGCACACAGGGAGCACATCCAGTCCTGCAGCTGGACTTCCTCCTCCAGGCCCAAATAAGACGTCATCTTTCTCTATGCAGAAACCTAGTGCCCTGTTCCAAGTAGCTGACACAGACACACACACACACACCACCTAGGAAAGGCTGGCACATATTTACCAGCTATACCACCTTCACTCAGAATATAAGGTAGTTTCACTGCCACCAGCCAGCTACTTTAAGGCTCTTACCAAGGTACCCAGTTACTCCCGGTAAAATTAATACTTATACAAATGGTAGTATTAGCCAGGCAACAAGACTTTTAGGAGCATGAATCCCATATTGTCACCAAATAAATGCAATTTCTCTCCAAGGTTAAAGTATCTTCTAAAAGACCAGCCACAATAAAAGGTTTAGCTATATTTAATAATAAATAATAAAATAGAAACCATGAAAATACTGAATCTCTGTTTACAATAAACTCCAGAATTTCAATTCACAGGAAATATAAAAAAATAACACAGATGGAAATACTCAGACAGATATAGAAAAACAATTAACAAAAACTAACACAGCCCAAAAAGGCAGGATAACTCAGCTTTGGCTGAAGTGTATTAAATCATTTTATTGCACAAACCCAAAATAAACGACTAAGAGCTTTCGCCAAAATTAACTTGGCTTCTACAGAGTCATTCCGATAGCATTAAATGTTGATTTAAATACAGTACGTTGCAAACAGTCATACCAATCACAAATGATTGCATCAAAATCCCTCCCCTTAAATCACAAGTAACCTTCTAAAAGATGTATATGCAATAGCAATAAATGATTATGTTTTACTCAACAAATAAAAAATGCAGACATTTCACTTTCTCTAAAATAACTAGTGCAACACTTTAGAACTAAAAACAAATTAGTTAAGACATACCTATTCGTAAAGCAAGTTTTTTTGTTAATGTTCAAGCCATGATTCCTACTGATGGTTAAAATGGTGAAACCATTATACAATTCCTGCCTTAGCAATATTGGGTATATCCTATGACATATTAGCTCTCTGTTTTAACACTGGAAGAAATGCTATACTATCATTTAAACCCGGTGGACAGGTGGCATTGAGTCTTAACTGCCACAAACATTCCTTATTCTCCACTTATAGCATGTCATCACCTCCTCTCTCATTAGGGAAGACCCTGTCTATGATAAAAAAGATAAATTTTTTTGAAATTAGGGCAAACTTTGCTGTGGGTATATAAAGCATTGTGTACATTTTTCATCTTGATAGCCCTAAGGTGTTCAGCTATCCTATCCCTCAGCCTAGATATAGTTTTGCCCATGTAAAATCCTTGGCAAGTAACCCGGGTAGCAACATATACCAACATGTTTGTATTACAACAACACCTACCTGGGCATGAAAGAGCCAAGTCATATCCTTGTATAGAAATATAAGGTCCATCATAGATGAGTTTGCAATATCTACATGCCCCACATTTATACATGATGGACTTATGTTTCTTGTTTTTTTTGTCCCTCAAGGATGTCCTTGATATTTCTACCTCTATTAAACACAATCCTTGGTGTAGGGCCTAAAATTTCTTTTGTTTATTCAGTCATAGTAATCTGCCAACATTTATTAATAGCAGTAATGATAGATGAAGTTACATGATTGAACCTTAAAACTAATGCTTCAAAACTTTTAGTATGTTTAGCTGCTAATATATTTCCCTTTTCAGAAATTAAGATGGGCTGGAATGTCGTAGTTTTTTTCTTCATCACCTCCTGCTTAACATTCAACAATAATTTTAAGGGATTCCCCCTTTGCAAAAACATCCCTATTAATATGTATAGCTCTTCTCTAAACTTGTCATTACTCACTAGATGGGAAAGTATGACCATTTGGCCTTTGAGTATACCTTTCCTTTGGTGGTAGGGATGACAGCTATCAAAATGTAATAGGGAGTTCGAGAAAGTTTCCAAAATTCAATCTTGTTAGAGTGTCAGTGGCTTGTGAATTTCAAAAAAGATGTGGTGGTGTTTAAATATTCTACAGACATATTTGCCTCATTCTCATCCCCATACCAAAATATTAAAATATCGTCCAAATACCTGTTGTATAGTAGAATTTTGGACATAAAGAGTGAGGAGAAGATAAATGTTTCTTCCCAGAAAAGGAGTACCAAATTTACAAATATGGGAGCACATCTTGCCCCCATGGCTACTCATGCAATCTGGTGGTAAAGCTTGCCTTCAAATCTGAGAAAATTGTTTTTAAGAACTAATTCCATTAGATCCACCAGTGTATTAATTTTGGTTTTGTCTGTCAATTTATTCCTGAGTAGACTCTCCCGAAAATATGTCAACCCTTCTTCTTGGAGTCGTCAGAAAGGTAAATATATTTGAATGCCTAAGTGTTTTAACATGCTCTAAACAATGCCAAGAATCCTTAAGTATATGTTCCACACCTCTCATGACCACTTTAGCTATTTCTTTCACATATGCCGCAATGGGGTCAGTCTTTGAGCCCTTTGCTTCCGCAGTCGGTCTGAAAGGAGGATTCGGAAGATCCTTGTGAATTTTGACAATTCAGAAAAACAATACTTTTAGGTAATGTCACTATTTTCCTACCTGACTGAAGAATTACAATTCTCTGGTTACTTACTAAAGCAAGGCAAGATGAAGTAGGTGAGTGATCTTGTTGTCAGGTCCCCAAAAACAGAGTGCTGAGTGTCATCATTACATCTCTCACTAATATCTAAATATAATTTAAGTTTTGGCTGTAGAATGACATCACATCTGGTCACCTGACTCTTTGGTTCCCACACTACCCATATGACTAGAAGCTGAATCAGAATCTAGCACAAATGTGTCACAATACACACCTAGAGCTTTGCTAAGGCATCTGGAGACTGTAAAACAGTTCAAGTACTTTCATCCTTCTTATAGACACAAACCAGCCATTCTCTGGCACCCCAGGTTAGCAATTAATTCACCACTAAGGACAATAAGAGCAGGATCTGAGACTAGACATTGCGTCTCTGGCTGCATTCAGGCCTGTGAAATACAATATTTATGGGCTAAACTGAGTCATTTAATTTCAAGCTATTTTTCTTCAGCAGTTACCACAATACAGCCTGACATACATGTATATTTCTTTTCAGCAGGACCCACTGTTGATGCATTTGTAACACAAGCAACTTTACAAATGCATTTTAACGCAAGCATCTGTACAAATCAGTTTGATATACAAATGACAAAAAATTCTTTACAAAACCCCAGCTGGCTATACTGGCATATGTTACACATGCACTGTCCTACTCTGTCTGGCATAGCTGGCACTTCATCGCATCTCTCCTCCCTTTGAAGACTCAAGCTAGTTTCTGACCTTGGAGAAATGTTGCTTGAGAGGAAGGAGCCTGTGAGGGAACACATTAACCCATACCCTGTCTTGAGACCCCATCTGTGTTGGCACTGCTGGCCTCACTGTAGTGCTGTCCCAGCTGGGTGCACCCAGGTTTCCCAGTGAACATGTCCCCAAATTAATGTTACACTGCCCAGATTTCTCAAACCTGGGTAGGTGATAACTGCTGGTACACTGCTACCTCTTCCATTGAGGTATCAGTTCGAGCCTCACTGAGGAAATCAGTCACCAGATCCCCCTCAGACTCCTCCTGTCACCCACTGTAACTACTCAGCACAAGGGCCTTCCCATCATGGTAAGACTTCATTATGTTAACTTGGTACAGTTTGACAGGAATGAGCACCAGAACCTGCTGTCCCACAGCATTCCTGTAATACCAGACCTTTATCTGCTGTGGGCCTCCTGCCAGGTACTCCTGGGCCAAGCCCATGAGCTCCCTAAGCCTTGTCCTGAGGTTTAGGACATATGCCACAACAGACTCCTTGTGGGAGTCACACTCACCCTGCCATTCATCACAAGTCAAATCCCAAGACCCTAGGGCCCTCTCACCCTGTGCCCATACAGTAACTCAAAGGGGGGAAAAACCTGTGGATTCCTGGGGTACATCTTGGTATGCAAATAGCAGGTGGGACACATATTTGTCCCACTGTCTCATAAACTGGTCTGCAAATGCCCTTAACGTGATCTTTGGTGTAGAGTTTAACCTCTCTACAAGACAATTAGTCTGGGGGTGGTAGGGGATTGTCTTTAGGTGCTTCACCTCACAGCACTCCCACAGACAAGCCAGCATGTCTGACATGAAATTGGCACCTCTGTCAGTCAGTATTTCTCTCTGGAACCTACCCTGCTGAAAATATCTAATAAAGCATTTGCCACCTTCTCTGTCTTGATGAAGGACAGAGCCACCAACTCAGGGTATCTAGTAGCATAATCTACTACTGCTAAGATGTATTTCTTCCTTGTGGAACTTGGGATATTCAGCGTTTCCACAATATCCATGGCTACCTTCTGAAATGGCTCCTCATTCACAGGCAAATACATCAAAAGAGCTTTGACCTTGTTTCCTGCCTTGCCTACTTTCTGGCACTTCACAGGTCCTGCAGTACCCTGTTGCATCCATTGCAAACCCAGCCCAGTAAAAGTTCTGCATAACGTGTCTCTTGGTATGGTTTATGCCCATATGACCTGCAAAAGGAGTGTCATGGGATATGGTTAGCAGTGCCAGACGATAGGCTCTAGGCACTACCAACTGCTGTATTACCTCACCCTCTAGCCCTCCCTCAGGTGTCCACTCTCTATACAGCAACCCTTTGTTCCAGTATACAGTATACAGACTCCCATTTGCCTTGATAATCAGGTGCCTCCTTAGCTTACCTCCCTCAGGTCTCATAATGTAAAGTCTGAGAGCTGAACCTGTCTCAACTCTGCCTTTGTGACCCTTTCCAGCTCCCCTTCCACTGGAAGTCTGGTATCTTCTAACAGCAGTTGCCTCACTGTGTGAGCCTTAGTACTACCTCTCACCTCTGCCCTTGCAGTCAGTCTGCCCAAGGGAACATCAGTGACTGAAGAATTACAATTTCCTGGTTACTTACTTAAGCAAGGTAAGATAAAGTAAGTGAGTGGTCTTATTGTCAGGTCCCCAAAAACAGAGTGTTGTGTCACTATCACATCTCCCACTAATATCTAAATACAGTTTCAGTACTGGCTATAGAAGGACATTACATCCGGTCACCTGACTCTGTGGTTCTCACACTACCCCCTAACTAGAAGCTGAACCAGATTCTAACACACGTGTCACAATACAAACCTAGAACTTTGCTAAGGGATCTGGATAATTTCAATACTTTCATCCTTCTTGTAGAGACAAACCAGCCACTAAGAAAAATAAGAGCAGGATCCCAGACCAGACATTGCATCTCTGGCTGCATTCAGGCCGGTGAGATAAAATATTTATGGCCTAGACCAAGTCATTTAATTTCAAGCTATTTTTCTTAAGGTAAGCTGGGCTGGGCTGAACTTAACCCCTTCCCTTCCAGCATCCACTGTTAACATGTATACATTTCAGAAATTACAACAGTACAGCCTGACATACATGTATATTTATTTTCTGTCCAGCAGGACCCACTGTTGATAAATTTTTAACACAAGCAGCTGCACAAATACATTTTTAACACAAGCATCTGTACAAATCAGTTTGATAATACAAATGACATAAAACTCTTTATAAAACTTCAGCTAGCTATGTTGGCATATGTTACACATTCACTGTCTTGCTCTCTCTGGCATAGCTGGCAGTACCTCACATGGACAAAAAATATAAGCTGAACTTACTGTACAGGCAGAATGAGTATCACCAATAGCAAAAACACCTTCTTAATAAATCCATGAGGCAAAATGGGTAAAAAATCTATACAGCTATGTCTTCGTATCTCATTGGCCAGTGAATCTAACATGTCCTTGGTATAACCCCTTTTCAAGAACATATTCCTGATAACAACTTCCTTCTCAAAACTTTTGTCTTCAAAGGACATCCAAGATGCCCGTATAAATTGTCCCTTTGGTATATATTGTTTTTCATAAATTTAAAAAGTTACAAACGGATGTTTATGCCTATAATACTAATAGTGCTTTCTCACATTTTTCTGAATTAAAAGGTATAAAGAGACCTTTTAATTTCAATAAGAATGCTGGGAGGCACTCTGACCGTGGAGCCAATCAACCAGCTTCGGAAGTCCACCGAGGTGATATAGGAGGAGTTCATTCTTCAGGAACTTGGCGGAGATGGAGATGTGGATAATGATTCAGTGCATAACATTTGTGGGACTTCATCATTTCATTTTGAAGCCCCAACAACATCTTTTGCTAACACTATTCACAACAACATCCCTTTAGAATTCAAAGGGACAGGAAATATGCAGCAAGGAGAGGAGAAATCCCAATGCAAACCATCACTAAGAACTAGGAAGTAGGCCAGTTGACTATAACATGTGAAGTAAGTGACAGCAAAATACACAATCTGACTGATTGTATTTTTAGTCTGGAGTAATTGTTTGTTCTTAAGCTTGGACTGAACATCCTTCTTGAGTGGGACACTTTTGGACCTAAAAATGTTTTGTAGAAAATTAAATTTAAGGTATGTTTTATCAGATGTTGATATAAGAAGGAAAACTTTTTGTAAACCTAGTCCCATGGCCCCCAACTTAATTAACACAATTCGTGTTTTTGAAAACTCTTGTGAAGAAGAAATAAGGAAATTGGTTAACAACAGACCTAAAGACACTTATTACAATCTTACCAATGCACAGAGGAAAGCTTTAAATGAGTTGCATAACTTTAAACGTCTTAGGTTTATGAAAGCTGACAAGGGTGGGGGTTAGTTATATTAGAATAGGCAACATATGTTGACATTGTGGAATAGATGCTGAACAATGAAGTAAAATATTTGTCTGTTAATGTTTTTTGTTCATACTAGTTTTCGTCACATCTGGACACAATTATATGAGCTTTTTATGGATGGTTATATTAATTTGGAGATGTATGAATTCATGGTTATAGAAGAACCTAGGTTGGGGACCCTTTTTGGGATCCCCAAAATTCACAAGGACCATTTTGTCCCCCCTTTTAGGCCGATTGTTTCATCCCCCCATTCTGTAACAGAGGGTATTTCTTTAGTTATTGACTTAGTTTTAAATCCCATAGTCCAGAAAATGGATTATTTTATAAGAGACTCGTGGGATTTTCTTAACAAGTTCAAAGAATTTAGAGAAAGTTATGCATTTGATAAGGAGAACAATTTGATGTTTACTGTTGACATCAGTTTGCTTTTTATTAGTATCCTATATGATTTTGGTGTGGAATATGTTAGACAATGGGCCGGATTCACGAAGGCTTGCACAGAGTCTAAGAGTAGAGTAAGACTCCATACAGCCAACATGTCTGCCGAGCGATCCAGGAACAGCCGGCAGGGTGTGCAAGAGAGCTCCTAAAATGACTCTTACACAGACAAGGTTAGGTTATGCAAATTACCTCATTTGCTGCCGAAAGCTATTCAAATGAGGTAAATTTGCGATCCAGGAAACCCTAACCTGTCCGAGTAAGACTAGTGTTATTTGCAGAAATGTACTCAGTTGTCGACTGAGTACCGTTCTGCAAATAGCAAAACGGAGCCGTGACAGCTCCAAATAAAGTATGCATCCAGTTGAGGAAGCATGCCAATGGCCAAATATATGGCCATTAGCATTTTTTCCCATTGCAAAATAAAAAAAAAATATATTTTTTTTACCTCGATCTCCGATGTTTAAGCGTAGCGCAGCGCCGCGCAAATGTGCTGCGCTCTGAAAATCAGAAAACCAAAAAATAAAAGGCACAAATAGGGAATTTTTTCAAAATATTAATCTGCAATGCAAGTGAATGGCAGGCTGAAGACAACATGGCAACTGAGTAGAGGTTGCTAAGGTGGGAAGCTCAGTCTGAGAGATGTAACTAAGCATTAGTAGGCAATCCTATGCAAATGAGGATAAGGATAGTGAATCCCAATATTCCCTGCTATGTGAACCATGTCCCTAGAGTGTAAGAGGAGAAAAAGGGGAGTAACAGAGTAGGAGATGGGTGACATCATGAGGGGGTATGTATGAAAAAGACTGTAAGCTTATTGGAGCAGAGTGGCATGTGGTTGCTGTGAGTTACTCAGGACTAAAAGAGGTGTGTCTACAGTTGTCTAAACTGAAATCAAGAAACTGAAGGTGTATGCTGTGGCTATCACTAAAGTTTCTTGCAAGGCTGCTTACACTGTGTGCGCGCGTGTAAACCCGTCTAAGCCTGTGTGCACGGGTGTGCACCTGTGTAAGCCTGTCTAAGCTAGTATACACAAATGCACACCCGCCTAAGCCCGTGTAAGCCTGTGTGCGTGTGTTAGCGCGGCGCTGCCCCCTGTTGAAACAGAAATGGGAAAAGGAAGGAAAGGAAGTAGTAGGAAGTTAACCAAGGAGAATTAGCAGAGCTGCCAGGTGAAATCAATCAGAATCAGCCAATTACACAGGCATTACACTAGCCCAGCCCAGCCCAGCACCTAAATCTCTGCAAACAACATTCCCCCATGTTTTTCTCAGAAACACTGCAACACTGCAGTCAACAAAGAGAAGTGAAAACTTAAAAAGCTTAAACTGAGACATAAAAATGTTAGGGGCTGCCATTGCTGTTATAAGGCAATATGTGCAAGATGCTGAGGGTGGTGCCATTGCAAATGCTGTTGAGCAACCCACAGAGAGGAGACGGAGAAGAGTGTACAGACCCAGGGTAACCTACCAGAGGCTACATGAGCTGGAGATAGTGGAGCGCTACAGAGTGGACAGAGAGCTCCTGCAGCAAATTGTTGAGCTGTGCAGGCCATGCCTCACACACAGAACCAACAGAGGGGAACCCATCCCCAGTGGAAACCAAGGTATGTGTTGGCCTAAGAATACTAGCAACAGGTACCTTCCAGAGACCAACTGGTGATATGATGGGGATTTCACAGGCATCAGCATCAAGGGTACTGCACCAGTTCCTGAATGCCATGTCAGCACATGTCAGTGATCATGTATATTTCCCCAATTCCCGTGAGGTACTGGCCAGCAATATGCGTCTCTTCCAGCAAATAGCAGAATACCCTGAGGTAGTGGGTGCAATTGACTGCACGCACATACACATCAAAGCACCAGCTAGTGAGCGGGGTAGGGCCTACATCAACCGCAAGGGCTTCCACTCCATCAACTGCCAGGTTGTGTGTGATGCCCAGAGCATAATACTGAATGTGTGTGCTGGCTGCCCTGGAAGCTACCACGATTCCCATATCTGGCATCTGTCGCAGTTGTACCAGACATTTGCAAATGGGGACATCCCTGACGGTCACCTAGTGGGGGATGCTGGATATGCACTGGAGCCATGGTTGATGACACCCATCAGAAATGCACACACACCTGAATAAACATGCGTGTGTTTGGGATGCTCAAGTCATGGTTCCGGTGCCTGGACACATCTGGTGGAGCCTTGCAGTACTCACCAACTACATGTACCCAAATTGTCATGGTATGTGCCATGCTACACAGTCTGATCCTGTGAAAACAGCTGCAGCAGGAACAGCATGGGGCCGGGCCAAACAGCCCCCCACCATTGCCAAGGCCTGCACAGGCACAGAGTGACTCGGAGGAGGAATAACCTGAGCATGCTCCAGTAGGCAGAAGGAGGCGTGCCCAGTATGCCTTGTCCTTGGCAAAGAGGCAACGCATAGCACACACACTGGTTCAGTAGGAACCCTGGAAATGATACCTCTCACTGACTCGCACATAAAATAAAAGGGATGCCCAACTTGACACTACCCATTTCCAAACATGTATAGGGAGTGTAGTATGTGCATCCGACATAGGCAGCCCTGCAGCACCACCTGAGGCATGATTGCCATGTATTACGCATTATAAAGCAGTGCTAAGCTGCTTTTACCAATATGTAGTATATGTAAACAACATTGCTCGTGCAATGTTGGCCAAGGTCGGCCAAAGCTGAGCAAAGTCAGTTAAACATGCTCATATCTGCTTTACTGTACCTTAAGCAGTCTGGTCTGGCCAGCATGAAAATAAAAAGCAGTGACAGGGCTTGAACCCAGGATACTGTGCACTATAGTCACAGTACTGAACCACTAAGCCATGATAGCATTACAGTGGTACAGACACAGCAGGACAATTGTACACTAATGCAAACACAAAGCAATGCTGTATCATGCCCCTAGTGAGGCAAATGGGTAACCTCACCCACATGCCTATGCAGACAGAGAACATCAGGCCAGGCATTGTGATGTGGGTTGTGTAGGCTATGAAGTCGCAAGCTAATATATGTGGCAGTGGACGCTAAGACCTGTAGTATACTAGTATGCCTCAAGCCAGTATGATAGGCAACAGTACAGACTGTAATGGTGTCCTGCACATAGCAGTGCAGGCACAGCAAATGTGTATAAGTGTCAGGTGAAATTCACATCCTATGTACACCCACAGTAACAATCCGGTGTACCCACGGTTAGAAATGTACAAAGAATAGCTGTCCCCCGTATGTAGAAATGTTGATAAGTCTATGCAAAGTGTCGCATGGAAGCCCTGCAGGCACAGCATGATCCCTGTTGATCTATGACACAAAGGTGAGCCCTGCTGTAAAAATACACCTTGATTTACCATACACATATGGTATAAATGTGTATACTGTGCGTGCTCACACACTCCAACAAATGTAGTGGATTTCAATCTGCATCACACTGAAAGGTCATACTGGGCATGCTCACACACTTAAACAAACTAAGCAAATGTCAGGCAGGAAGATACTGAAAGGTTATACTGGGCATGCTCACACACTTAGGCTAAATATGGATGTGATGATAAGAGATCTATGGACAAACGTGTATAGTCATCTCTACTTCCAGAAACACATTCACAAAGTGGTCTGAAAATCCTGCTATGTGTACACACAAACTGCCAAGGTCTGTGCATGTAGGTCAAAGGAGGTTGCCACTACTCAGCAGTCATCAGACCTGTCAGAGACTACCACAACACACTTGCGAGGAATCTGACTAGGCATGTTCATCAACTAGAAAGAACAATGAAGAACCTTAACAACAGGATTACTGGCCTCAAATAGTTGCCCCATGCAACAAGAATGAATGTAACCCAAGCTGTACTCAGTGGCATACTGTCTACGCAGCAGGTCTCTGCCCAACAGATAGATCCATGTCATGGTTACACTCAGATCTGTTCTAAGTTACAGCTCAATGGCACTAAATGTACAGAGCCAACTGATATTGGCAACATCCTGGCAGATAGGATCAGTGTTAACTTTACTCCCCTCTCACCCATGAAAGAGCACATGTCTATAATGGAAGACTGCAAAGTTGCTGGCATCACGGCTGCACAGGTTAAAAAACACTCTCCGAAGCCAGTATCACAGCAGCCATGGGACCAGATAACTTCCCAGGCTGTGTAGTATCTACTTCCCTGAAGTAAACATTAACATGGAGGTTCTGTGGCTACTGACGTTTCCAGAGGACTGCAAACTAGGAGCCATCATTGTAAACACTAAAGATGTGGACGTCCTACAAAAGGGCTTTACTGAGACAGATGGCTGTTGTCCAAGCCATGGGCTGTAGCTCAATGCCAAAAGGTGCATTATCATCACCTTTGTTAAAATCTCTGTAGCCAAGAACTACAACATAGGTGGTAGTATACCTCACACTTTAAGTGTGACAAGAGACCCTGGGTCACGGGTGGACAGTGGATACAACTGTGATGAGCACATTCCCACAGTAGTCAGGAAACTCTCTTATGTGGCACACCTCATCACAAAATGTGTCTCATGCAGAATAAAAGAGGACATTGTTCCCCTCTACTCACCACTCACTAGAACTATAAAAGAGTACAATGCCACTGTTGCTGTGTACCTCACAAGGCAACTACAACAACTAGAAAGCCAGCAGCAATACCTCACAAAGAGCATTAGTGGCCTGAAATACATGCCATACACAGACCATCGCAAAATGCTCCATCTGTACTCCCTTGCATATCGCCTACTCAGAGATGTTCACTGTGTAATATCCAAAGCTATGTCAAACATGCAGCTGCTGGATATGATCCACGTAAAACACTCACAATCACCCTGACCTTTGGACCCAAGACCACGAGTGAAATACAAAAGGAAGTGGTGTAGCCATTTAACTTATGGATATCCACACCTCCAGGTTACTGCCACAGCATGAGGCATTGGAGACCATGCAAGTGCAACTAACATTGGGCAAAGCTGCCCATCAGATTGTAGCCTGCTACAGATCATGTACCTTGTCTCAGGAACCTCACTCAGTATTCTGGAGAACAATGGCAAATATAAAGGTCCTATCAAACACCATTATATGAGGAGATTACTACTACCCAAACAATGAGTGGGTGAATTACTCGTATACAACGTCCTTTGCCCAATGTGTCCTAGAGTTAAGAAACTCTAACACCCTGGAACAGCTGGTCAGCATGCCCACTAGAGGTGACAACATACTGGACATGATCATCACCAACATGGGGTACCAGTGTTCCACAACAGAGATAAACCCCTCGCTGGTAATATCAGATCATTAAGTAATCACACTGGACATCCACATCCCGCCCCCCACACCCAGTCAATGAAACCACTGTGAAGACATTTTCAAAAGCGAACAGCACACTTCCTAAGACCAAAGTGGAAAGTCCCAAAGCCCTCTTGCTATAGGATAATGGTATACAATGTGCCAAATCATTTGCAAGTGCATCCTATGAGCATCTACAGGGATGCATGGATCGAGACATCACAAATAAAAGCAAGATGCACTCCTCCAAAAATAAGAAAACAATCTGGTGGTCATTGCCCATAAATAAGCTAGACAACAGAAGGAGGAAACTAACACCTGATAGAGCCAACTTCACTAAAGGAAAGGCATCACTGATCATTATTAGGATGAAACAATGATCGCTCATAAAATAATCCAAGCACAGTTTCTAAAGACAAACTGCCAAGGAATGTAAGAATAACAACCACAAAGCCTTCTGTAGCTATATCAGACATGTAGGTGTCAACTTCCAAATATGCTGTCAGCTACTGAAAAAAGTAATGACATACACCAAACCAACTTTCATTGCCCACACCCAGGGGGACAAGTGCAGTGTAAACTCTCCCCCCCATCACCCCCAAAAGGGCCTGTGTCTATCACAGAAGGATGCAGAGACACAGACGTCACGGACATGCATGTAAAGACAGCTCTCACCAAAGCTAAGAACATAGCATCAGTGTGACGGTAAGTTGTCCCAGGTTGCGTCTTACACTAGGCCCACAAGGAACTACACCCTCACCCACATTCACTGTCCAGACTCAAGCGTATCACAGGCTATGTACCCAAAGAATGGCATACACTAACAGTCATCCAGCTCCACAAAGGGTGTGCCAAAACAGAATCTGGAAACCATTGCCCAACATGTGTACTCAGCCTGGTCTACAGAGCTATTGAGCAAATTGTCATGGAATCCTTACACTGAGACATTGGAGATCTCCAGACACTGGACTCTATACAACTTCGCCTTGTTAAAGGCATAGCCTGGCTCCCAAACCTAGATGACTTATTTAAAACAGTTACCATGAACATAAATAGAGGTGAAAGTAGTCCACACAGCCCACCTGGACCTCACTAAGGGCTTACCACACCATTCCCCACTCCGTCATCATGGACAAGTGTACCAGCTTGAACATGAACAGCTATCTCAAAGGATGAGTGGCCAAGTGGCTCACAGATCAAACACACATGTTCATAGTTGCGGGTGCCATGTCCAACTCTAAGCCAGTCACACATGGCATCACACAGGTCTTGGTCCTGGGAACCCCACCTGTTCAGTCGATACTGCTCAGAGGTACAGGCAAGCACTGGAGGTGTAAGGCTGAACAGATTTGCAGATGACTGGAAACTGTGGTCCATAATTGACTGTACAGCTGACACAGACATCCTCCGGAAGTGTCTTACATACACAGATACCTGGTGTCAAAACAGTGCCCTCAAGCTGAATGGCAAAGAATGCATAGTCATCCCCTTTGGGTAATACAAAGTGCACACAAATTACCACATATGTGGTAATCCAGCATGTTCGGAGAAAGTAATTATGGCCCTGGGGACACAGGTAGATAGTAAACTCACCTTTGATGATCACATGGCCAAAGTGTTTAGATATTCGTTATATGTAGGCCATCTAATGTCACATAATGTAACACACTTCGTATAGTCTGATGATGTCACAATCCTACAAATATACCTGTGGAAAAGAAACCCCCCAGTAATATGTATAGCGCATCGTGTTAATGCATACTCCTGTAGTATCATGAAGTAGGTAGGGGTTTGAATCCTGCACTGGGCAAGTGTGTGTGTGTGTGTGTGTGTGTGTGTGTGTGTGTGTGTGTGTGTGTGTGTGTGTGTGTGTGTGTGTGTGTGTGCGTGTGTGTGTGTGTTCCCCTTGGGAAGGAACAGCCTTTTAGGAGAGTAGTGAAACACCTCAAAAGTGGTAATGTAACCTTTGTCAAGTCTGATGTTGTCACCATCGTACAAATATACCTGTGGAAAAGAATACTCCCAGTAATCCATATAGCGCGTCATGTCAATGCGTACTCCTCTAGTATCATGAAGTAGTTAGGTAGGGGTTTGAATCCTGCACCGGGCAACTGTGTGTGTGTGTGTGTGTGTGTGTGTGTGTGTGTGTGTGTGTTCCCCTTGGGAAGGAACAACCTTTTAGGAGAGTAGTGAAACACCTCAAAAGTGGTAATCTAACCTTTGTCAACTCTGATGATGTCAGCATCCTACAAATATGCCTGTGGAAAATAAAACTCCCAGTAATCTGTATAGTGCATCGTGTTAATGCATACTCCTCTAGTATCATGAAGTAGTTAGGTAGGGGTTTGAATCCTGCACTGGGCAACTGTGTGTGTTCCCCTTGGGAAGGAACAACCTTTTAGGAGAGTAGTGAAACACCTCAAAAGTGGTAATCTAACCTTTGTCAGCTCTGATGATGTCAGCATCCTACAAGTATACCTGTGGAAAATAAAACTCCCAGTAATCTGTATAGCGCGTCGAATGCGTACTCCTCTAGTATCATGAAGTAGTTAGGGGTTTGAATCCTGCACTGGGCAACTGTGTGTGTGTGTGTGTGTGTGTGTGTGTGTGTGTGTGTGTGTGTGTGTGTGTGTGTGTGTGTGTGTGTGTGTGTGTGTTCCCATTGGGAAGGAACAACCTTTTAGGAGAGTAGTGAAACACCTCAAAAGTGGTAATGTAACCTTTGTCAAGTCTGATGATGTCACCATCCTACAAATATACCTGTGGAAAAGAATGCTCCCAGTAATCTGTATAGCGCATTGTGTTAATGCGTACTCCTCTAGTATCATGAAGTAGTTAGGTAGGGGTTTGAATCCTGCACCGGGCAACTGTGTCTGTGTGTGTGTGTGTTTGTGTGTGTTCCCCTTGGGAAGGAACAGCCTTTTAGGAGAGTAATGAAACACCTCAAAAGTGGTAATCTAACCTTTGTCAAGTCTGATGATGTCACCATCCTACAAATATACCTGTGGAAAAGAGAACTGACAGTAATGTGCATAGTGTGTCGTGTTAATACGTACTCCTCTAGTATCATGAAGTAGTTAGGTAGGGGTTTGAATCCTGCACTTGGTGAGTGTGCGTACTGTATGTGTGTGTGTGACACTGTTGGTCAATGTGTTGTGGGTTTTGCTTTTACCACTGTATGACATATCAGTATGCATTGCACGTGTGAACTAGCTGTGTGTCAAATACATATCTGTACATGTTACCTCAATGATTGCATGTGTGGGAACCCTGCTTTCCCCAAGAACATAGCTGTCATCCTTGCCAGACTGTGCTGCTGCTTCCCAGACCTTAGGTCACATCTGTATGCTTGTGACAAGGCCAGCCACTGCAGTGATCCCTGGCCTAGGTCATCTGTGTCACACAAAGTCATTACGATTCCTGTTGGAATGTGTGAGTGAGGGTCTATGGCCGAGGTATATGTCAGACCTGTTCAAATGCAGCAAAGTCTGTCCATGATGACTATTCATAGGTGTAGAACAAACTGTGGATATGCATGCAGACCCTTTATTGCTTATGTGATCCACCAAGGGATTCCAAAATACCTTTGGAAATGTGATTAACAAAGGAGAGATGACATAACACTTGGTTGCATGTACACATCGGTACCTGTTCATCATGCTGGTGGCTACTACCTATGTGGTACTGTGGGGATAATATGATGTTCATCGTGTTTCACTGCTGCAGTCATTACACTTGGGTTATCCTACTGTCAGGCGGTCCCGCAGTCAGCCAGAGTTCCAAAGTCTTGGTCCGGCGTCGGTTGTTGTCTCTTCTTCCCTGACATCAGTGCGCCAGGGGTATATAAGATGCAGCCGATGCCGTTTTCTTCAGTCTTTCTTGCCGCATGGTGCCCGAAGCAAAAGCAGTTCGCAAGTGCCGGTCGGCCGACTCCTGAGATTTTCGAATTCAAATTTCAGTACCAAAGTCTTCTATAAAGCTAAGTACCCCATCGGGGAAACTTTTTCTTGCCTCAGACCAATGTCAGTAAAAGTTAATAATTGCATTTCTTGTGGGAAGCAAATACCTCATAAAGATTTTCATTCCTACTGTATTCCATGCCTAGGCCCAGACCACGACATCAGTAGTTGTCGGTTTTGTGCTAGATTTAACAAGCGCACTATTAAACGTCGGTTTGATTTTGCACGCCATTATTTTGGCCGAAGGTTCAATTATACCATGCCGTCGGAACAACCAATGACTGGAATACACAAAAAACGCAAAGACAAAGATAAGGACAGGCATCCGAGGTCCAAAACTGACGATGAAGCCTCTTCTAGGCCAGTCGCCGGTTCTCAGTGAGGTGCTTTCGCAGCCCCTGACACCCGCTACCTCAGAGCCACAGGCCGCCTCTGACTCCCACATGGAGATTACTAGGCCTCTGGAATCTCAAGGTATTGGGCCTATGGAAATTAACCCCTCAGATGGGTCCGGAGACGCTGAGCAGGCATTGGCTTCTGAGGGTGTTTTCAGACCTTCACAGCTTACCATCAAAACAACAACCAAGTCTAAAACTCTATTAAAGACAAAGAAACAAGTGCAGCATTCACCTGGACAGGCCTCCACGCCTAAAAAACAGATACTCAAAATGGCTGAAGACCTAATTACTCTGATCAGGGGTTCCCATCCCCCTCCTGATAAAAGGCCTAGGCAGGATACAGACTATGATTCCTCTGACCAGGTTTCCATTTCCTCTGATTCCTCTTCAGACCAGGAATACTCTTTACCCCCCTATGAGGACTCTGATGCTGAATTAATCCCTTCAGCTTATCCTCCTGAGGATTACTCTTTTGGGGAAACTTTACATACCATGAGGGAGCACTTCCATTGGGAGAGCCAGGATTATTCAGAATCCAAGAAAAGGCCTAGAGATTTTCTTTTGTTGCCTCAGCACAGGCCCCTTGCTATTCCGCCTGTGTTAGATATTGTGGATGATGTGTTCTCTGAATCCAGTTTAACCCCTGACTCTTTGCCCCGTGCTCCAGTCAAGCCAGATAGGTACTACAGAGTCCCTGACTCTCACAAATTTCTTTATAAAAACCCTGTTGCTGACCCAGAAACTATTTCCCAGGGTCCCAAAGGGGTAAAGGCTTCCACTGCTAAAAATCCAGTTCCCTCCGACAGGGATTCCAGAGCTTTAGATAGACGGGGGAAGAAAGTTTACACTTCTACAACTTCAGCAGTAAGGGCTTTAAATTGCCAGTTCCACATGCTTAAATACCAACAATATCTAATGTCTCTGTTAAAACAGAAAATGCTTACAAGCTCAGAAAGTCCTGACTATAAGGAAATGCAGGATTTGTTGCATGCAGTTGAACAAGTGGGAAAACATACTCTACAATGTGGTTTTGATTCATTAGAGGTTTCTTGTCGAGCCACAGTTACAGGATCTGTGATTCAAAGGCATGCTTGGTTAAAAGAACAAGGTTTACCTGATGCAAAATTATTGGATGCTCCTTTACAGCATATCATCTTGTTTGGTGTTAAGGCAGAAGAGGTATTAAAGAAAATGGAGGATAAGGCAAAATATATGCAAACTGTGAAGGATTTCTTACAGGTACAGCCACTTCGATTTAGCAGAAATTGGCCTTCTAAAAATTGGTCCTTTCCAGTATCAGACAGACCACAAAGAGGCATATACAGGCGCCCAAGAGGCAGATCTCAGCCCCAAGGCTCTTACAGACCATGACAGTGGGGGGCTTCTACCCCAAAAGGAGGAGAAGACAAGTCACAACCTTATAGGAAACAGTCCCAATGACTTCCCACTGCAAATGCCAAGCACTTACCTTTTGGCAGCTCCCTTTAGGGGGAAAACTAGCACTTTTTTCACAAAATTGGCATATAATCACCCAAGACAAATGGGTTCTGAATATTGTGTCTGAAGGTTACAGGTTCCACTATCACACTCTACCAAGGCCAAAAGGAATGCCAGACCTGCCACAAAATCAGTGGGCAGAGGCACAAAAACAAATTACAGCCCTCATGGACATGAGAGCTGTTCAAGAAGTGCCACATCAGGAACAAGGACAAAGATTTTACTCAAGACTTTTCCTGGTCCCCAGAAAGGACAAAGCCTGGAGACCCATACTGGACCTATCTACTCTAAATACTTATCTGGATGTCCCAAAATTCAAAATATTGACACTACAGCAACTTCTTCCCATGCTGGGCAAGAAGGCTTGGCTTGTTACTCTGGACCTGAAAGAGGCATACCTGCATGTCCCAATCAGACAAAATTGCAGAAGATACCTCAGATTCATAGCTGGCACAATGCATTACTAATTCTCTGCACTGCCCTTTGGCTTATCTACTGTGCCCAGGGTCTTCACAAAATGCCTGGCACCAGTAATTGCATTTTGCAGACAAAAAGGAATCCAAATATATCCCTACTTGGACGACTGTCTTATTCAAGCAGAGAGCAAGGACAGTCTTCTAAAGCATCTGGTAAGCTGTGAAGGTCTGAAAATCCCCTCTTCTTAACTATGACTAATCTATACCTTTCTACCCTATACAATCTATGTGGTGTATTTGCTTGTAACTGAAGGTATTGTTTTCTTTCTTTATGTATAGTTCATTAGCAATATATATATTGCCTACCTATTTGGGGGCACCTGACATCTGGGGCAAGAAAAACTGAAGAAAATGGCATCGGCTGCATCTTATATACCCCTGGTGCACTGACGTCAGGGAAGAAGCGACAGCAAACAACGCCGGACCAAGACTTTGGAACTCTGGCTGACTGCGGGACCACCTGACGGCAGGATAACCCAAGTGTAATGACTGCAGCAGTGAATACACTCGAACATCTACATTTATGGTAGGTACAAAACTGTATTTTCCTTATAGGTGGATGACCATGCTTAGTTTGGCTTATAGCTTTACAGCATGGGTTTGACAACAGGCATCTGTCTGCATGATACCCTTGTGGAGTATGTGTGTGTCATCTGGAGAATGCATTATAGGCCACAGTATGCATTACCAGACGTGGACGGACATATCTCTATATCTCTACTGTGATTGCTTGTACCTAAGAGAGCTATATGGCAAACAGGAGTGGTCTCAGTAATGGATGCAGGTGAATACCAGTGGTTACTGGCATTGTATAGTACCAAGTGATGTTTACCACCAGAATGCAAAACAATGACAGATAGTAACAGTATCACCCACAGCACAGTGTCAAACCATGTCATACACACATGTGTAGTCAGGTTTCGGAATGTGTGTAGTACAATGCATACTGGCCACCAATAGAAACTATGGAGTGTTACTGTGTAATACAGAGCATGTCACCCTGACTATGTGTCCACTATGCACGTACATGCAGACAGTGCACCTCCACCATGTTCACAACTGTACACCTGCAAATCTGTGTACACACATCCCACACATACTGTCCACTCTCTAACACATGCTGCCAATACTTGCACACATCAGCCAAGTGGCACGTGGCCGGACAATACACAATTGTAGCCAATACTGGTGTAAACAACACTACAATGATAATCATAGCTTTAATGCATCATGCCTGCTCAGCTACACCTTCAAGGATATCATTACACTCTACAGCTGACAACATGCTAACATTGCTATACTGCTGTATAGACACCCTGTGCATCAGCACCATGGTAGCCTGTTCCTGAATCGATGTTACAGGTGACAGGAGGCGGCACAGGTTTCATCATATGCACAAGGTTGTTGGTTCGCCAGAGGCCTACAGTGAGCCATCCAATTGACATGTGTGTGTGTGTGTGTGTGTGTGTGTGTGTGTGTGTGTGTGAGGGGCAAGAATACTATAATGGGCCAATGTTGTTGTAATGTGTGTGGGTATGTTTTAGCCCTAGGTGTCTGGAGTATGTGTGTGTGTCTGCATGCACACAGTTCCACCATGTGGCTGCCATATATGGGTATTTGTGGGACAGCGACAGACTGTACCTGCAAGGCTTTACAGATCACTGTCTCTGGCCATGGATACGGTACCTGTGCCTGGCAGGGGTGCTACCGACACTATCAGGTACTAAGCCAGACTGGGTACTATCCCCAGAGGTGGATGGATGTACACTGGATACAGGTCCCTGCTGGGACTGTCCAGAGCCACGTGCATGTGGTCTTCTAGGACATTCTATGGACAGCCCACCCCCAACATTGCTGGGGCTGGTACTGGCACTATGGGAGCGGCTGTGGCTTGAGGGATGTCCGTGGTGACTGCCAGCTGCTGATGCTGGCATACGTCCACGTCTCAACCGTCCCGCACTGTCCTGATACATGCACATGACATTGCGGAGGATATCTAATATCTCTCCCCCATGTCTAGGTCATGGATACTGTCAATGACATAGGTGTTATGAGCCCTCTGCGCCCTTATTCCCTGTCTGGTGTGCCGTTCCATACTTGCCTGTGCCTCCATGACAGCCTGTAACATGCGTGACGTTGTCAGACCTGTGGCACATCTGCCAGTGGCATGATGAGCAGCAGTGCTCCTACGAGAACCCCTGGAATCTGCCTATGTGGTACCCTTCCAGACATCTGGGTATGGCTGCTGTGTTGGGATGCATGTGCTATGGATATCACACTGTCCTGGCCAATGCCAACAGTACGCTGTCCCTCAGCTATGGGCATTGGTGATGGATGTATTTGGCAGTATGACTGTATGCATGGATGGGGTGGACAGCTGTGTACTGTCAATTGGTGGCCCAATGACAGACCCTGGCAAACACGCCTATGCCTCAACACACCTATCTTCATTATCACTATGTGGCTCAGTGACATCAGTTTCCCTGCTGCAGTGAACCAGCCCTAACACAGCACCTGTGGGAGCGAAACAGGAAACACACTTTACGACCTGTACATGATGTCAGCACACATGAACACATGCACACATGCACACAAATACACTCCTCACTACAGCAGATACCCACACACACCACCAGCAATCCAAAACATACTTAATAGTGGTTTAAGGTGGGTTACAGTATCACAAGGCAAACAGTCATATCACACATGTCAGCATGCAGAAAGTTTGTTGCTCAAGACCATGCAGTGCGAGTGTAGACAGCCCGTGTTAATAACAGTATACATGGCTTTGATGCGTGTGTGCTGTTGTTCAGTGATTGGCCTCACAGCCACTTATTACATGGGTTTGTAAGGTGCCCAGTTGGGAGCATTGACTAACATGAATGTGTTATGTGTTGAAGAGTGTCGCACAGTCCATTGATAGACATCTACCCCTCAGGTATATCATGTGTGCTGTGTGGATGACATGTGGGATACTGAAGTGTGACCTTACAGCGGGTGTCTGTATACACTATGTGTAGCATGTTAAGGTGTACTGCGTATGTCAAAGTTGTGTATGTTGTGTACATGTGTATCGACTATGCCTATCCAATGTCCAGTACGATGTTGTCACAATTGTGTGTGCTGCTCTGTGTATTGCATGTGATTGAGGCAGCTACTGTCATTACTGAGATGTGCATAGTCTCACAGCAAACATGCACAGCATGCATCATGCGTAGGTGTGTTACATGTACATGGCCTACACCTCAACTATGACATGCACATTTCATTAGCAATATTAAAATTATAACACACTCAACAGCATCGACCGTCTGCCTTGCTGTCACACCAGAGGGACCTACAAGAATATGAGACAGTTTGTCAGTGGTCACAACTGTGCCATTGCAACTGTGGGTTTGCTAAACTACAGTAGTACAACAGTCGACAGTCACAGGCGTACAGATTATATTCCAAATATCAGTATTGCATAACACTATGCAGCACAACTGCTAAACACACAGTACACGTCACATATGCATAATCTACCAATACAAATAACAGTAGTCTACAGATAGGTCATGTTACCTGCATGCTCCATGTCAACATGCTGGGTGGCTCCGGCCTCTATGATGACACATGTATGTTGCTGTTCCTGTGGTTGGCCAGGAGCCACCATGCTTAGGAGCAGCTCCTCCACTCTGGTGAGGGGGGAATGAATGGCAACCCCACTACCTGTGGCAAGCTGTTGACAGATATCAGACGCACGCCGCCTGACATGTCTAATTAAATCACTGCAGTGATGGCGTACCTGCTCATATGTCCGGTTATGCATGCCTATATCATTTACCCGACGAACGAGATCTTGCCACAGTGCAGTCCGCTCATGCTGGTCCTGGCTAGTTCTAGAGAACAGCAGGGTGTAGTGCTGCACCAGGCTGTTGTGTATTTCCGCCTCCTCTGCAGCTGTATAACACGGGTTTCTTTGGTGGGACATACCCCTGGAAGACAATTAAACAAGATGTGTGAGCAAGTCATTGTGGCACACTTAACATCCTAAAGTACAGATATCAATTACCTGCCATATTTCGCAACCGATTGGTTGTCAGAGGATAGACATGTTCAATACCACATATTAGTGCTCAGGCCACAACTGGCTGACAGTGCCTGCCACTCTGTATATATCAAACCATGTTCTGCACAGCAGCAAAGAGAAGCCAGTATGTAAGACTATTCACCAGTACATGGCACACTGTATGTGACACAATGTACTACCTAGCCACAGGAGGTATATATCAAGCTAATGCATAAAGAAAGATGTCATCCATTGCAATGAATGCAAAGTACAGTTACAGTATTACCAGTATACCACAGTAGTCTTTGATGCCAAACTCCTGCCTAACATATGTGCACAGTTGCTGATATAGGTGGCATACTGCTGTAGTAGACTATACATGTTGCTAGATACACACGTATACCCTGTAACACAGATATGATTGAGGGCATGGTACAGGCATAATTACACACACATCAGACATACATACAACACACAAATGTATGCCAACCCAGATGAGCTTTACCTGTGTACCTTATAGTACTGTGTGTCACTACTTACAAAACCTTATGCCTGAGGTATGTAATCTGTGAGGACTACCGGAAACACAAAAAACAGTGTTTCCAAGCAATGTGAACATACACCATACTGTACTGTTTAGGCCTACAGCTTCAGGTAGTACTACAGTTCATATGGGAGTTGGATTCACCAGCAGTACCACTCACTAAGCATACATGTATTGCTTTAGCCTACAATGGGACACCACAGTCGACAACAAGGGACTACGTCATACCGTATGCCATACTACTTTTTCTGCCTAGCAATAGCAGACACATCTTTTGCTGGGATCACAGCTAGGACACAAACTACCATGACAGAAACAATTTCACACTAAGCTATCACACCTTTACAGACCTTGCACACATTCACCAACACATTCACCATCACACTCAGTCAACCTCACATAGCAATTATTGCACTAAGTACATGTGTGTGTGCATCGTGTCATGGGTAGGTAATATGCTATTGGCCGTAGGGCCTACAGCAGCCTAGCCATACGCTACCTGGCCTTTGACACACATGTAATTTAATTTCACTTGCCCCTGTCAACCAGAGCCACAGAGGTGATTCTCAGGGTGTATTTCCTATCTCCCAAACAATCATTAGGAGTATTTATGACAACTGCTAATGAGGAGCTTTGTTTGCTGTTGATAGGTGGTTTGTTCCAGAGTATGGCATGTCCCTGAGATAGGAATCTATCCCTCCAGCATGTGCTGTTTAGTGAGCTGACAAGGTTTAGGACCCTAGAGCGTGTATCTGGGAGGGATTGTAATATGTTTACGTGGAGGATGTCCAACAGCTATGGATGTGACATAGCTCTGTATGTTAGGCAGAGGTCACCTCTGGGTAGGCGGTATGCAACACAGTGTAGCTGTGGTTTTGTGAGTCGGTCCGCATAGGGCATCTGTTTGAGGCCGGTATTACTCTTTGTGAGGTATATCTGTGGCCTTTCCAGTTGCTGTAGTTGTCATGTGAGGTACATACCACATGGGGCATTGTACTCTCTAATGGGTTTTAAGTGTGATGAGTAGAGGGGAACACTGACCTATATTTCCGTAGATGACACACCTTTTGTGATGACGTGTACCACGTAGACAGAGTACATGACTAGTGTGGCACTGTGATTATCAAAGAGGAGGCTACTGTCCACCTGTGTCCCATGTTCCCTTATCACACCTTCGGTTTTAGGTAGACTACCACCTATGGGTTAGTTAATGGGTACAGTGTTCTGGCAAGAAGGGATGGCACTGCAATGTCAACACTGAGCTTCAGTCCATACCTTGGTCGCCAGGCACCTGTCGCAGTAAGCATGCCCCATGTCTCTCTCCCTCTCTCTCTATATATCTATATATCTACATATATATATATATATATATATATATATATATATATATATATATATATATATAAATACACATACATACACACATACATATAAACATCCATTGCTGTACAAATAGATGTACATATAGGCACATATACAGTCCACTATTCATGGTGGGAATATCAATTATGCGACAGTTGTGAGATATACAGTTATGTAATAATATTGCACAGTGTTGTGCAGACTGCATTGAAGGTGTCCTCAGCCCATGTAGCTTTAGCAGGCCTCACTGGCTGCAACACTGCAAAACTGACAGAGCATACCCACAACGTTTAACCACCACATGTCATATACCAGCACTGCATGCTGTTATCTTTGCCACACACTACAACCTACATAGAAATGTGCACATAACAACCTTCAACAACATATATATATATATATATATATATATATATATATATATATATATATATATATATATATATATATATATATATATATCTTTATACACCCTTCACAAACAGTTGCAGTATGTCCCTTGCCCTATGCACATGTACAGATACATATAGATACATACTGCTGCTACATATGGATGATTCACAGTATGTAGAGTACTCTTCAAAAACATCTACTACATGCCAGCAAATACATATGTGTTGCATACCTTTCCTTTGTATTGCTCTGTTCCATCTGTTTTTAAAGGAAATATTTTTTTTGTGTTTTCTCTGTCTGTTGCTTTCTTTCTGTGTCTCTCTCTTTCTGTCTCTTTGTATGTGTCTCTGCCTCTGTCTCTCTCTCGCTCTCTCTCTCTGTTGCTGCAATGAGATTATTGCATGTGTGGACAGCAGGTACAGCCTGCTTTTCTAGGTATCTGCACATGTGCATGTGATGGCCTCTGCACCAATTGGTGCCCACCATTTACTAATTGCATGCAGCCTGCTGTGTAGTAATTGCAGTACTCACTGTCATAGCAGCCCACTGCTATAAAATGCTAAGTTAGGTAGGCGTAGCCCTTTCAGCTTTCCAAAGTGGGGCCCATGCTTGTTTGTTGTGAACACTGTTGTGTCAGTCAGAAGGTTGGTATACTTCTTATATCTGAAGCTAGGGTTGTAGTCAGTGATTTGCATGTTGTACTCAAACCTGAATGTTTATGCTTCTAGTACACACTTGTCAGTGTAGAATTTTACTAACCCTCCAAATGCTTACACAAGATACATGGGAGTATGTACTTTCTTTTCTAATTAGACAATTAACTGCCATAAAAAAGTAGTTATTGCAATGTATTCCTCTGGCACATGAACTGTTTGTGAACTACTATACTGTAAATATTAATTACCTCACTTCTGAACAGTTTGTTGTTTATTTGTGTTGACATTAGCACAGGCTGCTCAAGACAACTGGACACATTTCAGTACTGAGTATGCCTACCTATATCCTTGGTAGAGCCTGAATACACAGGTATCTTGTTCTTTTGGGTAGGGGTGCAGAAGTACAGAGAGCATTATATATTATTGTGTGATATTTATCTTGCTGAACATACAGGGTTGCTGTGTACCTGTTAGTCTAACAAGGCAAGTAGTCTGTCTGTGTAGCTCCCACTTGTGGACATATCCAGATGGTAGCCAGAGGTTAGCCTGTTATTCTTTGTCTGTGCACCACACCGGTCTTTTCTGCACTGGAAAAATGGCATTGTCACAGTTGGTTGTTACCAGTACATGGCTACATCCTTTGATATTTCTGTGTTGTACTCATACATAAGGGTATGCTTGTGGGACTCGTTCCAAAGCTATTTGCAGAGTGTGTAACAGCAGAAAAGCTGAAATGCCTGTGTGTTTCTGCCTCTGCCAGGCCTCTGATACACTCAGGTATATATTTGAACAGCCTCAGGGAAAGGTACATATAAGTGAGGTACACCTGTAATATATTACAGACATTAAGTTGAGACTATGAGAGAATTAGAGCATATGTATTAATACACCTTTTCTGACGTGCAAGCAGTGTGTACTCTTACTTATTGACATTATTCATTAAGTGTAATTCCCCACTTTTCGGCCTAACATCAGTACTTTTCAGAGGGATTCTGAGGGATACAGCTAACATTTGTTTATGAATCAGGGGCATCCCTGAAAAGCAGTCACAGTTGGGAAGTATGGCCTCTGCCTTATTTGAAATATGCCAGTGTTTATCCTGCTCTGATACTGTGTGGGGTTTGTAAAGTGCTACTGTAACTTTATTTCCTGGTAGAATGGCTGGTTCTCTTCACAGTCATGTCATGCTATTCCACAACAACTGCTGGTAAAGATCCACAGAACAAGGTTTGTGTTATGGCATTCCTATTTTCCATTTACATTCACTCATTGTAATGCATGGTATATTTATTGCATCACCAACTTGTTGTATGTCTACTGTGGCTTAGTAGTACTTCATGCAGTGTAGTGTGTCCAAGGTCCGGGGTTCCAGACTGACAGAGGTGTTTTATTTTGCTGCTCAACAGAACAAGGGCCCTGCCATGCAGAGTGACTAAGGCACTTTTAAGCAGTTGTAAGCAGGTTTGCATGATGCTTAGCAATACTTAGCTAAGCGCACACATGCGCACACTCACTCAAACCCGCTAACTACTGCTTAAAAGTGCTTACTCCCGCTAACCCCCGTGCTAATTTCTTTGAAAGAAAAGAAAATGGGGAGATAGGAAAGTGGTAAAAAAGGGGCACAAAGAGGGAAAGGCAGTAGGGAAACAAGCTCGGGATGTGCAGGACGGGTGTGGGGAAGGTCCATAGCTGCCCATTTGAAATTTGAAACCTTCCACCCTTGAGAGAGGAGTGAGGACACCAAAGTATGTTGTACTGCCAATTATAATTATCAGTTTACATGTCCAGTGGACATGTGTGCAAAATGGGGAGCTTTGTATGGGCTGTAATTTTTTTGTGGGAACAGATTGCACTTTTTTTTTCAGGTGAGAGTGGAATGTGAGGAAGAGTAAGTAGGTATATTTGGGGAGGTAGGTTGGGGAGTTAAACAGACAAGACAAACAAGACACATACAGGGGCAGAATATGACACATGGGGTGGGTGAACACAATTGACGGGGATGGCTGTTTGGAAATCGCAAGCCCATGAGCCCACAGATGGTAACAGTGGAACTGAGATCCCCACCCATGGGCAGTCACCACTGCACCTTCACAGCCCCAAGGGTGGCTGTGCTGGGGGCTGTGTAGGAGGAGCAGGCTCACCTGTGAATCGTGCCACTCTTGCCTCGAGCTGGCGTAGGGGATCAGCGACTGAACACTGGATCTCCCTACGCACCACAGCTTGGACACTTCGGAGGGTGACAGGTGGCCCTTCTCCACCCACGCTTGCACGGGGGGGGACGTGCCCCATCCCCTGCAGCGCTTCCACCCGAAGGTGGCACAGGACCAACGGAGGAGGGCAGCCCAGGCTGGGCACTGGACCTGCTGGTGCCAGGTGCAATCGCCAGCTGAGGAGGGACAGGTGGGTCCGCTGGGACCAGCCTTCCCATACATTCGGTGTTTAGGTGTGTTTAATTACAACATAAACAACAGCGTTCCAAATTAGTTGTAACAGCATGCAGTAATATTCCTATTAACCCAACACACCAGGGTTCCAACAGTTGAACAGCAAGCATAACACATGCATATATTGAAGGACAGTGGACATTCCAACAGCATGCAGGGATGATTGGTGGCAACAGGCCACCAAGATTGTGGTGTTTGAACAGGGCACATGCATCAAAGTAAATGCAGATATTTATAGAACAATAGGACATATGTCCCAACAAATGTTTTGAGATTAGACATACCCATTGAGGTGTGGAATTGCATTGTTCATGCACATACAGTAGGGTGTAAAAAGATACCTCCATTAACATCTTATAAGTACTTATAGTTTACACTACATTCCTATTGACTGCAGGTGTATATCCCCTACATGTATTATTGCACTAGGCAACGTGCATTAGGTTGTGTAATGGGTTTGGCTAGTTCATTATATACCTGACCTATATCTGACATACTAACTGTCCAAGATGCAGATGTTACTGCTACATAGTTATATATTTTATTTATATTTATATATCTACATATCTGGATGTGTTCACGTGACATTTTCAGTTATATTTCTACAGAACCCTACATTTCATGTAGCACACTCACATTTCTGGGGAACACATTAACAAGCTACTCTTGTGCCAGATTTACCTATGCATGCCAGCCATTAACCAACTGTTGAGGACTGTATATATGCTTCACAGCTACTGGCACTTCCTTCATCCACTTTATTTGGGACTGCCCAGCTGTGGGTTGACAGCACTTAATACAACAGTACTATTTATATAATGCAAGGGTACAACAACATTTCAATGTAAGTGACACAGACACAGTCCAAATATTATACCTTTATTAATTGCATTACACACTTTTCTACAGGCTCTCTCATTTATTTGATATTACAGTGCATACAGAAGACTTATTCAAGATGTATTATACCTTTATTTATAGGTTACAACACTCTTTTTCAGGCTCGCTCACTTATTTTATATAACAGTACATGCAGAGATATTATTCCGGACTTATTTTACCTTTATTAATGGGTTACTACACTCTTTTTCTGGCTCTCTGACTTATTTTATATAACAGTACATGCAGAGAAATTATTCAGGGCATTTTATGGCTTTATTATTGGGCTACAACACTTTTTTTCAGGCTCTCTCACCTATTTTATATAACAATACATGCAGAAGAATTACTAACCTGCCTGGTGGTGCAGCCTTAGCAGCCTATCTGCATAGGCTTGCTGATTCGCAGCATGGACACCTGCAGCTGTGAAGTAAATGAAGGGATATTGAGACATACCTATCCATTATATAGACTAAATTAGCATGCCTTACATACTTCATTCCATGACTACCTACTCAGTAGTGGGGCATCGTGCATGTCACGAGCCTCTTGTATCCATTGGTTCAGTAGGTCCTGCTTCCGTCTCTTCAGGTCTGCATGGTGGTGACGGACCTGCTCACCAGTCCAAGGGATGCCTGTGGCACTGGTGAGATCATGAGCTAACCGGTTCCAAGCCTCTGCTTTGTACTCTGTCCCTTGGAACTGGCCCTGCAGGAGTCTTGACTCATGATGGTGGACAAGGAGCCAAACCATGTATTTTGACTCCTCGATGCCCCAGCGTTGCGCTCGAAAGTGAGTACCCTCTCCAGCACCAGCCATTCTGACTGTAGATGGGAGCTACAATCAGTTATGGCGAATATTCCCGCCTATGGAGCTTAAGTGTGCCGCATTTCCCGCACTTATTTGTGATTGGCCGTTTTTGAAAATTCTCTGCTAACAGCAAACCTGCTTAGCAATGGTTAATCTTCCATTTATAAGTATATATATGTTAACAGTGGATGTTTATCCTAAGCTGTCATGGCTTAGTGGTTCAGTACTTTGATTATGGTGCACAGTGTCCCGGGTTCGAACCTTGTCATTGCTTTTTATTTTAATACTGTCCAGACAGGCTAGGGGGCTGTGGCTGTGTTTAGGCAATTTTGCTCTACGTTGCCCGACGGTGTGCTGGTTAGTGTGGTGCGCAGCTCCGTGCAAACCTGTTGTGCTAGGTAAAGCGCTGCTTAGCTATGGGCAATTATATTGCGCTAGGTAAAGCGCTGCTTAGCTATGGGCAATTATATTGCGCTAGGTAAAGCGCTGCTTAGCTATGGGCAGTTATATTGTGCTAGGTAAAGTGCTGCTTAGCTATGGGCAATTATATGTCAATATCCTTAATGCTGCTCACCTTCTTATATTTATATATATACATTTTGTTCACTAATACATAGGCCATTTCAATGCTTTTTACTAAAATTTCATTCATATATGTCAGGAATTAATTTATATACTGATTTAAAACATAAAATAGACAGGGGAGTGGTGGGACTAGAACCAGGAATGCCTCCTCTTTGTGCGAACGCTCTACCACTACACTATTGCTGTTTGGCTTGATTTGCATAAACATTTCTTATAATGCTCTTCGATGTCGAAATTGCTAACTGCAGCTAAGCAATGGGCACACCTGCGCAAACACGCACAAATATGGGCAGCTATATCGGGAATTAGAAAAAAAAAATTAGTTTACATTTTACATTTACAAAGGGGTTTAGTATGTGGAGATGTGTACTATTTGCTATGTGTACATTTCAGCGGACTCACTCATTGCATTTGTCTTTTTCACTTTATATGGTTGCAGGGGCGTGGATATTTGGACTGCTCGGCAGTCCGACCCGCCCCCTGCAGTCTTACACACTCCGTGTAAGCCTTCCAGTTGAGTCAGTGCCCTCATGCATATGCATGACGCACTGACGTCGTAGTCTTAAACGGCAGTCTCTGAGTAAGACTTGGTTAGTCTTACACGGAGGATTACTGAATCCCGGCCAATATCTAAGCATTTTTGCTAAATTCAGCAATGACAATGTGCATGTTTGTTGTGTACTTTTAGAACTTTTGTTAAATAATAATTTCTTTTTGTTTAACCAAAAATTATACAAGCAACTAAAGAGAATGGCTATGGGGTCAGCAGCAGCCCTTGCATATGCCAAAATTGTCCTCAGTTAGTGGGAACAAGTGATTTTGAAACCTCTTTTTTTCTCCCTTTAAGGTGTTTTTTATGCCCGTTACATAGATTATTTATTTTTTGTGTTGGAAGGTGGGCGGGAACATGTTCAGGAATTTATTACCTTTATAAATGAACAGTCTGAATTTTTGAAGTTTTCTTTGGGTGATGTTGGGTTAAAGGTGAACTTCTTAGACCTCACCTTTGCATGGGATGTGTCAAAGGGAAAGTTCATTAGTGAGGTTTATAGGAAAGACACCTTTGTCAATGGATATCTTCACTATTCTAGTAACCATCCTAAATTTATGAATACCAAAGGGACAATTTATACAGGCATCTCAGATATCCTCAGAAGACAAATGTTTTGAGAAGAAAGTTGTTGTCAGGAATATGTTCTTGAAAAGGGGCTATACCAGGGACATGTTAGCTTCACTGGCCAATGAGATAAGAAGACGTAGATGTATACATTTTCTACCCATTTTATCTCATGGATTTATTAAGAAGGTGGTTTTTGCTATTGATGATATTCATTCTGCCTGTACAGTGGTTTCTGTTTGGTGGTTTTAATTTGCTGCTGCATCCATTTTGGGCTTTTTCTTATGGTTATAAGCTGAACTTAACTGAATATTATGATTTGTTAAAACTGTCATCAAATTTTATCCTGCCTTATATTCTAATACTTTAAGGAATCTACTTCCTACTACAAATTGTATTTTTCCAGGTTATCCTGCTGGCTTGAGTAAGCCCTAGGTATGAATCACTTGGAAGCATACCTTTCAACTGTCCCTCTTTTTTTTCCTCATATTTTTTGCTCTGTCCCTCATAAACATTTTGATTTTCTCATAAATTACAGAGGATTACAGTCAATAATTCTAGACATTAGAGTTTCATACTTATAATTGTTCAAAAGGTGCATGTCCATACAAAACATGTTGTTCTATAATGTTTAAAAATTCTACCTAATTTTGGTCCTTTGCCCCCCCCCCCCAATACACACACACACACACACACACTACTTTGCCCTGAATTCCTGAGAAAAGAAGTTGAGGAGTATTGTTTAGAAGTGCATTTGATTGCATTGTCCATTAGCCTGCAGCTGTAGAAGGAAGATATTTATTGTCGTTGTGTATATCATAGTTGTATACTCCCTGTTTTGAACTGTATACAACAGTATGTTTGCATATTTGATGTCCATCCTGCCCCCCCCCCCCCCTCGGGGTTTTTGTGATCTGCTTACAGTACAAGAGACTGTACTGCAGATGGAGCTATAACCAAACATTCAAAAATTTTCTGAGCTGCAGGTGTGCAAAGCAAATGTCAGGCCCCAATAAAGGTCGTGAGCCATATGCGTGAATTCCTAGCCACAAACACTGTATTATTTAGTCTGTTACTATTCTGTAGAAAAGAACGGAGGACAGGGTAATTTCACCCACCTTTCTCTTTGTTTACTTGAACTTGCCTGAGTCTCCATTCTAAGGAACTGATGCTAGGAAGGAAGTTGTACTTGTCAGAAACTGTAACAGAATTTAACTGAGTTTTCTCTCTCTCTCTTTTGTTGCCACTCCGCAGGGGTGCACATTGTTTTAGACTGGTTGCAGGATGAGAATGACTGTTTTATGTTCTTTAATCTAAATCAGGTAATTGAATAAAACAGTTTATTTCAAAGAATGATGTAATATAAAAATAATTTCCAAAACTCTTAGATTCTAATGATGCAAGGAAAGAAAAACAGTAGCATTCTTTAACGCTTTAAAGTACATCAGCTCACTTTTTTAATATGACTCTACTGAATGAGTATGTAGTTTTAGCACTCTTACAGATATTAGAAACCCAGATGTGCCATAATATTTCAAGATCATTTCAGATTTTCAATTATTTTTTCTTACAGAAGACATGTGCAGGAGTTTTTCATTTACCTTATAGTTATTGGTTTTATTTGTTTATTGTTTTTTGTATTTTATTAATTTTTTGACTGGCTAAGTCCACTGACACAAGTGCCCATCATCAAGGGTGACCTGGATGTGTTATCTGGTTAAGTGACTTACTTGCTCAAAAGAAAAAAACATAAGAAATGCTGTGTTGATCCACTAACAGAAAACACAAAGGCAGTGGAACCGCAGGTTGATGCAATACCTTTTATTGGATCAACGTAGGTTTTGCAACTTCTCTAGCTGCCGTGAGCCTTTCGTCAGGAGGTGTAGCAGGTAATTGCTCAGAATTGCACAGTAGGTTTATTCTTTCCCATTATGGCATCTTGCTTTTGCAGTATGCTTCCAGAAGGATTCTGCTGATTTCACAAGTGAAGGCCTTGACTTGAGACACAATAGACACAGCAGACATGGATGCCATCTAAAGAAAGAAATGACGTTTTTGTGCAGGCTATTCAGAAAACAAACATTTGTCAGTGCCAGTTGCTACCTGCAATTGGTTTGATTTTAGGTCAGATAGAATATAAAATTGCTTTAGAGGTTCTGTCGCAACTTGAAAAAGTGCCCTACTAGACTGAAGTCAGTATCACTGTAGAGAAATATTTTTTTAAGAACCAGTTAGTTTCCTGAATATGTTATGTTGAAGTCATGGTCCAGTGAAATGAAAACATTGAATATTCTGTTCAGTGAAAAAACACATCTAAGTACAGAGGAAGAAAAGGTGACATTGAAATTAAACCACATCAAAGTACAGATGAACAATAGGTGACATTTAAATTAATTTGCGTAAGGAGTAATAAGTGAGGGAGGGGGGATGAGATAACATCTCTTCTCCAATATGCTGTGACCTCATGGGGTGGGATAATGGAGGGTCAGACCCTTACTTAAGCAATATTTCATTTTAGATTTATTCTGTCCTGGTTCTTTTTTATTTTAGTTTTTGTTGGTAAAGTTCGATTTGGTTATCTGTTGCTTCACTAAACTGCACATTTGATCACTAATTTTTGTTGAATCATAGTTTTGCAGTGGATCACTTTCATTGATTTAGCATTTGGTAGAATATTTTCATTTGTTGTTTTTCATGGTAGCATATAGAGGTGTGGTTCATACTGTACAGGAACTGCAAGGAAAAGGAGAACTCCCATTTCAGAGAAAGCTCTGCAGTATGGTGTCAGAAACAATATGTTACTGTGAATTAAGCTGGCAACTTGCACTTAATAGATATGCAGATAAGCTACATATCCAAGCATAACAGTGCTAACATAGTTAACATACAACTATGCTGTGTATGAAGTCTGCTTACAGGAAATGTATTATAATGCAGTTAAGAGAGACATGAGCTACCTGATAGATCACTTCAGGTTTCTGTCACATCACCTGTACAGCTCCACACATGAAAGGATGGGTTATACTGTCAGCTATACAGCCTATTAAAGGCCCATAATGTGTTAGGACTCTGTATTTTACTGTTGTTTGTCACAGAACATATAGCAGAAATGAGAAAAGAGAGCAGTGCAGTTCAGTGGTTATCTGGGTTTTAGTGCTCATTCTTCCACAATGACCCACATTACATTTGACCACCCCTTTCCTGCTGAGTGGTGGAGCTGCACTCCCAAATGTCAGCCTTTTTAGGTGTTCAGGTGCCATGTCCATGTAACATACACAACACTGTTTTGCTGTTCAGCATTAATGAAAATGCATGAACCCAAAGCATCCTGGGCAATATTCATGTGGAGTGAGTATAGGGTTACCCTGACCTAGCTGCGCCCACAGGACCTAGTGTATTGCTGATAAGGAGGGTTCATATTGTCAGCTTCAATGTATAATCCTCTCACCACCCCAAAGTACCTTGGAAATCCTGGGGTGCAAGTAGGACAGCACATGCAAGGTCATAGGTTGCTATGCTGTACATCCTACCTTGAATCTGTAATTATCTTAAGCATTATATGTATGTAAGGTATGCAAGCTGCTATGGTATGTGGTATACTGTCACAATCCTAAAGCCCACAGTCGTGAAACCCAGAATCCTGAGACTATAATATCGAAAGACCAAAGACCTTAATGTCAAATTGTTGTACAACATCCCACCCCCCCCCCCCTTGCAGGACCCATGTTAGCACTTGTTTCTGGTTCCATACCCTTGTCAAGACCCATGCTAGCACTCGTTTCTGGGTTTACTGTAGTATGGGGATTTGGTATTTGTGATTTTTAGACACTGTGGTCTTCAGTATTTTGGTGTTGAAATATTATGTTGTCAAGATTATGGATTTCAAAACTGCTGGCATCAAGATAGTAATAGTAAACCATGGTGTGCATCCTGCCTTGAATCTGTAATGATGTCAGAGCATTTACAACATTGTACTCATGTAAGATACACTGATTATTATGCATGTACAGCCTTCCTTGAAAATGTAATAACCTTAGAGTGCTTACAGCTTTAAAGATATAAGTTACACAGGTTGTAATGTTGTGCAGCCTACCATGAATATGTAATAACCTTAGAGTCCTTAAAGCTTTGTATTTATATAAGCTTCACAGACTGCTGTGTTCTTCTTTCTTATTAATATGAACCCCCCTAGTTTACACAGCACCATGTAATTATATAATGCATGGGGGCCATGTAAAGTATTTTCACCCCCCCATGACATATACAGAACTTTGCATTCATTCTGTTCTCACACAGATGGGTAAACAGTGCTTCTGTAATGAAGAACGTTCATTTTTCATTCATGTCCACAGAGCACCAGCTAATTAGTATGTGTCTGTTTCTGAATAACAAGCCCCTCACCCTGTCATCTCAGTTGCCCTCCATTGCTATGGCTGTTTTAAACTTCAGACAACAACTAAGAATTTAATTGGCAGGTAATATCTCATAGTAAATATAAACTTTTTGAAACTGCACTAAGATTCCGTAGGTAAAATGTGTCACACATTTGTGTATTCATATTTTAATTTACTTTGTATTTAGTTCATTTTGCAACTGGAATAGACTGCTAGTCACAGGTGGCAGGGTTAAACTGTGAGTGATGTCATAATAAATGAATTGTTCGCAGCTGCACTGTATTGCAGGTGAAGTCTGAAAGACTCAAACCCAGTTCATAGCCTGAACCTGTTCCACAGTACTGCTAGTTATGGTATTAAATTCTCTGTGCAGCAACACAACAATGAGGCTGTCAAGAAGAAAAACAGAAAAACAACTTAAAAAGCCCTGCTGTATTATGCAGCCTTGTATGCAGTAATATTTTTTGTTGTGAATAGAGCTTACAGATGTCCCCATTCCCTGTTCTAAAATGCATATTAATTTCTCTAATGGTCTCCTGCATTGTAGACCTACCAGTGTAACTGATATTGGTCTGCAGTGGCACATCCCTCTGCTTATTATTTTGATAAGATGCCAGCCAAGTTATCACTTGCAGCAAACTGTAGAAAGGTTGGCTGCACTGTGCATCAGAAACAGTTCAGCCGGTGTACGCCCATTGTGGTGTGTTTGGGAAACTGAACTGCATGCTTGCTTGAGTTGGGAAGTAGTTGTCTGGCAGGTGAATGAACTGTTAAGCCAAAGGAACTGTAAACATCAGCATGTGTAAAATATTTAATGAGTGCATGTGTGTATGTTTGTGATTTTATCAGTATTTATGAAGTTACATTTCAGTGCAACATAACTGAACAATCTGAGAGATACCAATCACAAACTGTCAAGTCACTGAAATGGGTAGTGTCATGGGCCATGTAATAGGGGCAGGTGGAAGACACTATTTCCTATGTAGGTGACAAATTTGGACGTGATGCAACACACACACACACACACACACACACACACACACACACACACACACACACACACACACACACACACACACACTTTCCATGTGTGTGTGTGTTTGTTTTACTCTGACAAGTGGGTTACATTGCAGCAACAGAAGTTATGTCATGCATGTACACTTCACTTGTGCAGTTATGCCAAATATGGTCTCCATAAGTCATATATCACATTGTGCACAATTCCTTCTGATTGTGCCTTTTACCAAGCACATAATACGGGTACTCCCCAACATAAACCTGTGGAATGTAGCTGCTAACATTGCCAAGATATTCAGTATCCAGTGGGCTGTGTGCTAAAGTGACTGACTTACAGTTTCCAGGGAGCAACTGTCGCACACTCCTAACATCCAGAATTGCCTCTCTATCCAGGATACATGATATCTATATCTAATGAGCAGGATTTGTGCAATGTAAGGCAAAATATGTATATGACACTTAGCATTCATTTTGGTGGAATACGGGATCCTCCAGATAGTATTAAGAATAATGAGAAAGCATATTCATTTATATGTTTAGTTGTTTGTACAACTTTAAGTTTTGTGAAATTTCCCTCTAACAATCAGAATCCTTCTGGGCTGGAGCAAATGGATGCAAAAAAATACAGTGAGACAAAACAGTATCAGCAACTCATTCAGAAATACAGCAAAATGTGTACTTTTAAAAAGTACTGGGCAGTTTTTATGTAATATATATATATATATATATATATATATATATATATATATATTTATATATATATATATTTATATTTATATATATATATATATATATATATATATATATGTCTAGGTTCACAGGTTCATAATAGGCTATCTGCCCTAGGGCATTTATAAGCCTAGCCAGAATGTGTTTGGCTTTCGCCACCCATTTTAAATTTATTTTGCTATGCCCTTTTTCGAGGTTAGTATACTGTGCCTCTGTCTAACAGTGACACAGAAGTGATACCCGGGTAAACCTATCTCCCATCCACTCATCAAGATTCCTCTTGAAGAGAGTCAATGAGGGACTCTGCCTAACCTGGGCTGGGATTTTATTCCAGAGTGAAGGGAGCCTCTGGGTTATGAATCTGTCCCTCCAGTATGTCCTATTTATTTCAGTGCTGAGGTTCAAGTCTCTCGAGCGTAGCTCAATGGGATTTGGATTTTCTGAGGTGCAGCATGTCCATTAATTCCGGGTTGGACATGGCTTTATACGTCAGGCACAGATTGCCTCTGAACAGGCGGTATGCCACTGAGTAGAGCTGGAGTTTCTTTAACCGGGCAGCATATGGCATCTGTTTGAGCCCTTTGATCCTCTTGGTGAGGTACTTTTGGGGTCTTTCCAGTTGCTGCAGGTGTCTGGTAAGGTACATCCCAAAAGGGGCATTGTACTCCATTATGGGCCTGATGAGGGATGAGTAAAGAGGCACGATGACCTCCCCTGATCTAAATGTGAATCCCTTCATGATTAGATGGTCTATATAAAATGTTTTTCTAACCACTTTGGCCACGTGGTTGTCAAATGAGAGATTGCTATCAACTTGGGTCCCCAGGTCCCTAATTACCTCTTCTGTACTTAATGGATTACCACCTATGTGGTAATTTGTGGTCACTTTGTTTTTGCCAAAGGGGATGACTATACACTTTTTGGCATTTAGCTTGAGGCCATGGCTCTGGCACCAGTTGTCTGTTTCTATGAGGCCCTTTTGGAGGATGCTTGTGTCGGCTGGAGAGTCGATTATGGCGCCCAGTTTGCAGTCATCTGCGAACTTGGTCAGTCACAGTCCTTCCGTGTTGGCCTGTACCTCCGAGAAATATATACCGAACAAGAGAGGTCCCAGGACTGAGCCTTGTGGGACACCATTTGTAAATGGTTTGGAGTCTGACATGGCTCCAGCAATTCTAACCATGCGGGTTCTGTCCTTGAGCCAGTTTGCAATCCATCTAGTGACATAGGGGTTTATATTTAAGCTGGTGAGCTTATCTATAATGCTCGAGTGGGGTATTGTATCGAAGGCTTTTGCGAGGTCCAGGTAGGCTGTGTGGACCACCTTCCCCTCATCAATGGCCTTGGTGACTGTTTCAAAGAAATCAACCAGGTTTAAGAGGCAGGATCTGCCCTTAACAAAGCCGAACTGGATAGGATCCAGTGTCTGTAGGTCCCCAATATCTTTATTTATGAGGTACATGATGATCCTTTCCATAGCTTTGCAGACCAAGCTAGTCAGGCATATGGGGCGATAGTTTCCAGGATCCGTTGAGGCACCACCTTTATGGAGAGGGACCACTGTTGCTGTACGCCACTCTTTGGGCACATATCCTGTAGTAAGGCTGAGATTGAACAGTAGTTTTATGTTTGGGTTTAGCTCTTCTTGGAGTTCATGTAGGATGCAGCCCGGGACACCGTCTGGTCCCATTGATGCTGTGTTTTTTGCTTTGGAGAGGGCGGCTCTTACCTGAGCATCTGAGATGTCAGGGGGGCAGCACTCTGCTGGGATAGATATTTGCCCTATTGGTTGGGGGGGGGGGAGTTTGCGCTGAACCTGTCAGCTAGGATGTTGGCAATGTCTGTGGGTTCAGTGTATTTTTGTCATTTTGGACTAATTCTGAGCATATCTGGGAATTACCACCCAGGTTCCTAACATAACTAAAGAAAGCCTTGTGATTATCCTTAGTGTCCTGTGCAATTTTTCTCTCGAAGCTGGCATTAGACAATTTTATGAGTGCCCGTAGTTTTTTTCTAATACTGATCAGTGATGCCTTCCCTTTTTGGGATTTTGCTCTATGATTTAGTAGCTTCCTCCTTCTATTGTATAGTTTGTTTATGGCTGGGGTCCACCAGACAGGACATCTGCCTTTGGAGGATTGGGTCTTGGTTTTATTTGGGATCGCATGATCCATGCATTCCTGAAGGTGTTCATAAAGGATTCTGCGGTCTGGGCCGTATTTTCCACAGGCCCGGGGGCTTTGAAGGATTCCACCTCGGTTTTGAGGAGTGTGAAATTTGCTTTAGAGAAGTTTTTCACTGTGGTTTTCTGGGCAGGGGGTGGAGTCGGGATCTGAATATCCAGTGAGATTAGTTTATGGTCTGATCTTACCAGTGAGGGATACACTTCTGGTCTGGAGCATAGAGTCCCCATGTTGGTGATGATCAGGTCCAGTATGTTTTCCCCTCTTGTGGGAGTGGTAACGAGCTGTTTCATAGCATTTGAGTTTATAAATTCTAGGAACCTTTGGGCTAGGGTGTTGGAGCTAGAGTAATGCTCCCAGTCTATGTTTGGGTAGTTGAAGTCGCCCAATATAATGGTGTTTGGAGAGACCTTCATATTTTCCAGTGTTCTCAGAAAGGCCGAGTGGGGTTCCTGGGTTTGGGAAGGTGGTCTGTAGCAGGCTATAAACTGGAAGGCAGTTTTACCCACTGTTAGTTGCACATGGATAGTCTCTGATGCTTTGTGCTTTGCCACCAACCTGGAGGTGTGGTTATCTTTGATGAATATCGATACTCCCCCTCCTTTTGTAGTTCGGTCCAAGTTTTGGGGCCGAAAAGCATGGTATGAGGTATAACCTGGTAGTGCTGGGGTGCTCTCGGGAGCCCTGAACCAGGTTTCTGTTACTGCACAGATATCGATGTTCTCCATGCTAAGGAGAGTTTCGAGTGCGTGTATCTTGAGGTTTAGACTTCTGGCGTTGAGTAGCATTACTCTTAGTTTCTTATCCCTTGTGATACCTATGGAGGTGGGTTTGTCTTTTGAGCCTTGCCTAAAAAAGGCACTATGGGGGTAGCAAGAGCCTTTGCCAATATCCGAAAGCCCAGGGGTGACAGGTGCAAGCCATCCCTCACGAAGCATCGTGGCTTGTCGAGCATATCATCCCAAGCTGACAGGCATTGGATCCCCTTTGAATGACACCAGTACTTAAACCAATTGTTGAAATTGATCATCTTGTCTTCATATTGTGGCATCATTCTTGGTGAGGGTAAGATGCTACTCAAGGTCAGGGTCATACCGGCCTGGGCTACATGCTCAGAGAGCTCCTTTATGTCTCTTTTCATGTAGTCCAGGGAGGTACGTCTCAGGTCATTTACACCAGCATGGACAATGACTGAGTCATATTTGTACTTGCCTTGGAGTAACCTGAGTACTTGTGTTATGTGGCGGATCCTAGCGCCCGACAGGCTGCTCACCGTGACCCTCTCCTTGTTCAGCCTGGTGAGCGGGACGTCAGTGTGCCTGATGATAGAGTCGCCTATTACAAGTGTATCAGGTGTGTTGTTTAGTCTTAAGAGTTGTGACTGTTCGGCACACTGGCTTTGTGAGATATGTGTTGCACGTGTTTTGTTTTGGGGTAGCGGTTGCTTGGGTGTCTGCTTTGGAGGTCTCTGCTGCTTAGGCAGATCTTTATTTAGAGCCTCCGAGTATGTTTTTGTGTGATTATGTGTTTGGTTTGCTGTCGTGGTAGGTCTACGTGAGACTGGAATTGTAGTGAGTGTGGTTTCCTTCTCCTCCTGACTGGTTATGCCAGTACTGAGTTGAGAGAGCTTAGCCTCCAGTTTGGCTATATGGTTGCCTCTCTCACATGTGTTGGAATTTGTTGGGAGGAGGAGAGGGTTGTCTGTGTACATGAGGCAGTTGTAACATTGCCTCAAGATTCCCAGATTCACCAGCTGGACCGAAGAGGAGATTGACAACTGACCTTTGGACATGCTAGAATAATATTGGGAATTCCTTAATAATTGAAAACAAGGGCCAGTGGGGAGTGAGGGTGTAGTGCTTTTAATTTTTAGTGCTGACTTATATAATTGCTTTAGCGCGCAAGTGCAAGGTAACTTAAATGCAATGTGTTACAGGCAACTTAAATGCAAAAACGACAAACAGTAACTTTCTTTCAAGTGAAACAAGGAAATAAGTACAGTAAGCAATGCAGATATCACTAGTGATCCACAGAAGCCGCGTATTAGGTGGAATTAGAGTTCCAGGGAAATAACAAGCAAACAAACAACAAGCATATAAACAAAGCTAGATTCAGCAGGCCTGGATCTAGTCTATGCTACAGCAAACAAGGTGTACCAGCTTCAGTAAGATACAGTTCACATATTCAGGCACTATAAACCTTTAACCAGAAATTCCCAGCTCAGAACGGCAGAGTCCACAAGAGTGCAGACCACGAACCTTCTTAATGTCAAATAACTGGCCTGAAGCCCAAGTGCCTAAACCAGAACTAATACACTTTAAGAATAACAGACACTGGGCTCTCAATCAGCAGTTCCCAACTTAGAAGGATGAAAGCTACCTGTCCTGCCACCACAGTGCATGCCACAAACCTTCCTAATGTAAAACAACTGGTCTGAAGCCCAAGTGCTTAATCCAAAAGACTTAGAATGATAGCTACACTTTAATCAAGTTACTACCAAGCAGTAATAAATACAATTGAATACTTTAGAGAATGCCTGGATTAGTGCTCAAGTTACACAAACAAAGCTAGATCCAGCAGGCCCGAATCCAGTCTATGCCACAGCAAACAAGGTGCACCAACTTCAGTATGAAGCAGTTCAGATATGCATGCACTATAAGCCTTTAACCAGAAATTCCCAGCTCAGAGGGGCAGAGTCCAGCATCTCCTCCCACAAGAGTGCAGACCACGAACCCTCTTAATGCAAAATAGCTGGCCTGAAAGCCCAAGTGCTTAAACCAGAATTAATACACTTTTAGAATAACAGACACTGAGCCCTCAATCAGCAGTTCCCAACCTAGAAGGATGTAAGCTACCTGTTCTGCCACTACAGTGCAGACCACAAACCCTCTCAGTGCAAAACAACTGGTCCGAAGCCCAAGTGTTTAAACCAAAAGGCTTAGAATGAGTTACACCAAGCAGTAATAAATACAATTGTGTACTTTTAAGATGATGCAAAAGTAAAACAAAGTAGGTAGAAACACAAGTACAGTAAAAGCAGATGAATTTTTTTTTTTTCTGAACAAGTGCTGAGATCAAAGAAACAGATTTGAGTGCTGAAAGTAGAAAACTGGCTAGTTATAAAAAAAAACTAAGCTAGAAGGCTTCCTTCCAACACAGAAGGGCTTGGGGGCTCAGAAGCCTACAAATAGTCTAACCACTTAACAGGAAAGGCAGGAAACAAGCTTAATTTTTTTTTCTGTTTCCCAGATGCTCTCTTTGTACACAGTAGGAGTGCCTGAAATCAGAATATGATCTCACTGCACTCATTTGAGTGAGCAAATGAGATGGGCCCAGAAGGAGTATCCAAACACAAATTTACAAGAGGGGCGGGCAGTTTCAAGGCCACTAAGATTAACACCAGAACAAAAACAGGGAGAGTGGGTGGGACTAACTGAAGAGCAGAGTCAAAACTTCCAGTTCACTTAGTATTCCTGCCACAAACAGTTAAAATCAATTTAAATACTTTATTTTTTTGAAATAAAAGTGCAGATAAAGGTACTTAAATTCTCTTATACGTCCAGTTGAATACAGCAAGTTCTTAGCCGGCCAAAGCTGAGGTTTTTAAGCAGAAAATATTTCACACTGTACCACTTAAATAGGCAAGGACAGGAAATCAAAGAATGTGGCTACCCCCACACCTGTAATTACTAGCAAATAACAAAATTCAGCAAACACTGACTAACTTCCAGTTCACTTAATATTCCTGCAACACACAGTTAAAATCAATTTAAATACTGTATTTTTTGAAAAAAAGTGCAGATACAGGTACTTAAATTCTCTTATACTTCCAGTTGAATACAGCAAGTTTTAGCGGCCAAAGCTGAGGTTTTAAGCAGAAAATATTTCACACTGTACCACTTAAATAGGCAAGGACAGGAAATCAAAGAATGTGGCTACCCCCACACCTGTAATTACTAGCAAATAACAAAATTCAGCAAACACTGACTAACTTCCAGTTCAGTTAATATTCCTGCAACACACAGTTAAAATCAATTTAAATACTGTATTTTTTTGAAAAAAAGTGCAGATAAAGGTACTTAAATTCTCTTATACGTCCAGTTGATTACAGCAAGTTCTTAGCCGGCCAAAGCTGAGGTTTTTAAGCAGAAAATATTTCACACTGTACCACTTAAATAGGCTAGGACAGGAAATCAAAGAATGTGGCTACCCCCACACCTGTAATTACTAGCAAATAACAACATTCAGCAAACACTGACTAACTTCCAGTTCAGTTAATATTCCTGCAACACACAGTTAAAATCAATTTAAATACTGTATTTTTTGGAAAAAAAAAGTGCAGATAAAGGTATTTAAATTCTCTTATACGTCCAGTTGAATACAGCAAGTTCTTAGCCGGCCAAAGCTGAGGTTTTTAAGCAGAAAATATTTCACACTGTACCACTTAAATAGGCAAGGACAGGAAATCAAAGAATGTGGCTACCCCCACACCTGTAATTACTAGCAAATAACAAAATTCAGCAAACACTGACTAACTTCCAGTTCAGTTAATATTCCTGCAACACACAGTTAAAATCAATTTAAATACTGTATTTTTTTGAAAAAAAATTGCAGATAAAGGTACTTAAATTCTCTTATACGTCCAGTTGAATACAGCAAGTTCTTAGCCGGCCAAAGCTGAGGTTTTTAAGCAGAAAATATTTCACACTGTACCATTTAAATAGGCAAGGACAGGAAATCAAAAAATGTGGCTACCCCCACACCTGTAATTACTAGCAAATAACAAAATTCAGCAAACACTGGCTAACTTCCAGTTCAGTTAATATTCCTGCAACACACAGTTAAAATCAATTTAAATACTGTATTTTTTGAAAAAACAAAGTGCAGATAAAGGTACTTAAATTCTCTTATACGTCCAGTTGAATACAGCAAGTTCTTAGCCGGCCAAAGCTGAGGTTTTTAAGCAGAAAATATTTCACACTGTACCACTTAAATAGGCAAGGACAGGAAATCAAAGAATGTGGCTACCCCCACACCTGTAATTACTAGCAAATAACAAAATTCAGCAAACGCTGACTAACTTCCAGTTCAGTTAATATTCCTGCAACACACAGTTAAAATCAATTTAAATACTGTATTTTTTTGAAAAAAAAAAGTGCAGATAAAAGGTACTTAAATTCTCTTATACGTCCAGTTGAATACAGCAAGTTGTTAGCCGGCCAAAGCTGAGGTTTTTAAGCAGAAAATATTTCACACTGTACCCCTTAAATAGGCAAGGACAGGAAATCAAAGAATGTGGCTACCCCACACCTGTAATTACTAGCAAATAACAAAATTCAGCAAACACTGACTAACTTCCAGTTCAGTTAATATTCCTGCAACACACAGTCAAAATCAATTTAAATACTGTATTTTGTTGAAAAAAAAGTGCAGATAAAGGTACTTAAATTCTCTTATACGTCCAGTTGAATACAGCAAGTTCTTAGCCGGCCAAAGCTGAGGTTTTTAAGCAGAAAATATTTCACACTGTACCACTTAAATAGGCAAGGACAGGAAATCAAAGAATGTGGCAATAGTCCTGCAACACACAGTTAAAATCAATTTAAATACTGTATTTTTTTGGAAAAAAAAGTGCAGATAAAGGTTCTTAAATTTTCTTATACGTCCAGTTGAATACAGCAAGTTCTTAGCCGGCCAAAGCTGAGGTTTTTAAGCAGAAAATATTTCACACTGTACCACTTAAATAGGCAAGGACAGGAAATCAAAGAATGCGGCAATAGTCCTGCAACACACAGTTAAAATCAATTTAAATACTGTATTTTTTTGAAAAAAAAAGTGCAGATAAAGGTACTTAAATTCTCTTATACGTCCAGTTGAATACAGCAAGTTCTTAGCCGGCCAAAGCTGAGGTTTTTAAGCAGAAAATATTTCACACTGTACCACTTAAATAGGCAAGGACAGGAAATCAAAGAGTGTGGCTACCCCCACACCTGTAATTACTACCAAATAACAAAATTCATCAAACACTGACTGACTTCCAGTTCAATTAATATTCCTGCAACACACAGTTAAAATCAATTTAAATACTGTATTTTTTTAAAAAAAGTGCAGATAAAGGTACTTAAATTCTCTTATACGTCAAGTTGAATACAGCAAGTTCTTAGCCGGCCAAAACTGAGGTTATTAAGCAGAAAATATTTCACACTGTACCACTTAAATAGGCAAGGACAGGAAATCAAAGAATGTGGCTACCCCCACACCTGTAATTACTAGCAAATAACAAAATTCAGCAAACACTGACTAACTTCCAGTTCAGTTAATATTCCTACAACACACAGTTAAAATCAATTTAAATACTGTATTTTTTGAAAAAAAAGTGCAGATAAAGGTACTTAAATTCTCTTATACGTCCAGTTGAATACAGCAAGTTCTTAGTCGGCCAAAGCTGAGGTTTTTATGCAGAAAATATTTCACACTGTACCACTTAAATAGGCAAGGACAGGAAATCAAAGAATGTGGCTACCCCCACACCTGTAATTACTAGCAAATAACAAAATTCAGCAAATACTGACTAACTTCCAGTTCAGTTAATATTCCTGCAACACACAGTTAAAATCAATTTAAATACTGTATTTTTTGAAAAAAGTGCAGATAAAGGTACTTAAATTCTCTTATACGTCCAGTTGAATACAGCAAGTTCTTAGCTGGCCAAAGCTGAGGTTTTTATATATATATATATATATGTATGGATCTAGGACTATTGAACGAAAGTTCAATAGTCCGAATCCACAATTACTGAACACACTTTAATGAAATTGCTTTTACTGAAAAAGCACTTTCGTTAAAGTGTGTTAAAAAAAATAAATAAGTAAATGCACGTTTTTGCAGGGGGGCTGTGCCCCCCCCCACACCCCCACTTAAATATTCTCAGTCTGAGGTCGCACTACAGTAGGGAAAAGGGGATTTTCCCTTATCCGCACCGTAGTACGATCTCCGCAACAGGCATACTTACGTGAAAGTGCTTCTTCGGTGAAAAGCACTTTCGCGCAAGTATGCCCGGCCGAATGTTTCGGTGATGTTGCCATTCGGGGATCTGTACGGTTCTTATATATATATATATATATATATATATATATATATATATATATTTATATATATATATATATATACATATATCTTGTTTTGATACATACTGCAAATTATTACAAGTATTAACACATTAATCTTTTCTTGGGTAATGTTCCGACACTGAACTTTGAAACTTTGACATTAGTAAGACTTTTTCACTTAATACTGAGCCATAGTAAAGTGAAGGTTCTGTTTATTAAAAATTAAGCAGATAACACACTTTAGTATTTGTGGAAAAAGATGTGTACAGTGTAAAACTTCACAGAAAAGCAGAAACAAATTGTATTAATGTTTAATCTCAGTGTATACTAGATGTATTCCAAAGCCAATAAGTCCAACAAATCCCCGAGTAGTGAGTAGTATTAATTCAATCCAAGCATTCCCAATAGCAGAGGCAATAATCAAACAGTTCTAAAAGCAAAAAGTATTTATTCCAGTCTATGCGCTTTCGTAATGTTGACCATTACTTCTTCAGACACAAAAACAAAAGCATTAATACCGGGTAGTTATACACAGTATCATTAAAACATAACCAATCATAGAACACAGAAATTCCTCCAAAACATTAAGCAATTATCTTAAAATAAACAAAATTACCTAGCAAGTTGTATAACTATATATATATATATATATATATATATATATATATATATATATATATGTATATATGTGTATATATATATATATATATATATATATATATATATATATATATAAACGCTTTGTATAAATCTTTTTATCTAAAAAAGCTTAACGCTTCAACTTTCTAGCTTTTAACACTGGTTTAAGAGGGACTGTATCATTTAACCCTGACCCCCGATGGGCTCCTAAATGCAAAATCCATTTCATTTCTGTAAGTTCAGTATTATTCACTATGTCACCCATCGTAATATTTTCCAGTTCAACCTGAAGAACCTGAAATAAAAAAGTATGTGTTTCCCCTTCTGAAAGCACACGTTTAGCTATTGCACTATGATTTTGTCCTTTCCTAATACAGTAAGTATGATCCCTAATTTTTTCTCTAAGTCGACGATTGGTTTGCCCTACATAAAATTTAAAACAGGTCTCACAATGGGTGAGCGTTCTTAGTGTTACAGTATGTACTAATCCTAAGTTGCCACAGATGTCTTGTATCAGGATGCCTAAAATATTTAGATTCATCAATAAATGGGCAAAATGTACATGATCCACATCGACGAGTGCCTATATTCATATATGTAAGAGATCGTGGTATTCTGGGGAAACAAAGCTTTTGCTTTAAACTTAATCTATTTTTGAATGAGAATCTAGGACACCAGCCCACTATTTCACTAATTTCTTCTAATTTCTTCATCTGTTGTTAAGATGTGCCAATTCCTATTTACTATTTGCTTGATTAATGTCCTGGGCAAATTATAGTGTCACAGGAACTAATGGACCCTCCTCTGCTTTATTCCTCATAGTTCTATTCACATTAGAGAAGTAAGGTTTCCCTTTTCCTCTCTCTCACTTTTGAATATGCACGAGTTATCTCTTTCCTCGAATAGCCTCTGTCAACAAAGGCTTCATTCAAATAATCCAACCCCTTTTGAAAGTCGGTATCCAGAGATGATAGCCTCGACACCCTTAGTGCTTTTCCCTCCACTATATTGTTAAACACATGCGGTGGATGCATGCTACTTCTGTCCAGAAATGAAGGATGATAACAATCCTTCCTATGTATGCAGGTATGTAAACCTGCTCCTTCTCAAGCTACGGTCACGTCTAAAAAATCAATACTTGATACTGAGCTGTGGCACGTCAAAAACTGGCTAATATTATTCAAATATTCGACAATAATACTTATAGATGAAGAAATTAGTGAAATAGTGGGCAGGAGGATAGGTGACATGGTGAATAATACTGAACTTACAGAACTGAAATGTATTCTGCGTTTAGGAGCCCATCAGGCGTCAGGGTTAAATGATGCAGTCCCTCTTAAACCGGTGTTAAAAGTTAGAAAGTTGAAGCGTTAAGCTTTCTTAGATAAAAAGCTTTTATACAAAGAGTTTCTTTTATATATATATATATATATATATATATATATATATATATATATATATATATATATATATATATATATATATATATATATATATATATATATATATATATATAAAGTTATACAACTGGCTAGGTAATTTTGTTTATATCTCTTTAAGATAATTACTTAATGTTTTGGAGGGATTTCTGTGTACTGTGATTGGTTGTGTTTTAATGATACTGTGTATAACTACCTGGTATTAATGCTTTTGTCTTCATATGTCTGAAGAAGTAATGGTCAACATTATGAAACCGCTTACACTGGAGAGAATATTTTTTGTTTTTAGAACTGCTTGATTATTGCCTCTGCTATTGGGTTCTGCTTGGATATACTAGATGTAGCAGAGCTTGATTTCACTTAAATTTATTCCACAGGGCTGTCCTTAACAACTGCTGGGCCCCATTAGGAACATTTTTGGGGTCATCCAAACCACACCCATTCTCACCACCTAGCCCTACCCTTCACCCTATGTTACACCCCTCCCTTGCTCCACTCTTACAGCCTACTGGACTTATTTTGGATTCAGTATTAAGGCTGTTTTGTACTATAAAGGGCAAAAGAATGTTTCTATTTAGCTTACGATTTGACAAAAAAATGTTAAAACTGTAGTTATGGAGTCTTTCTTCTTTTATATTCTTCAAAAGTTTGCAAATGTTGTCAATGCTTCAATTTTCAGGTTTTGCATTAGTATGTATTTCCTTTAGGATATAATGTCTGAAACGCAAATGTCTCTCACTATATAATGACTGCAGTCCACAATGATTTGCCAGAAAATCACTAATTTTCCAAGGAACAGAACAAAATATAAGAGGCAAAAATCTGAACATCTTCAAAATTCTGGACAATTGAGAGAAATGCTTTCTTCAAAAATTCTGGCCATATCTAAAAATAATGGGGGGAGGTAAAAGGCCAAAATCAGGAACACATTTTAAATATTGCTCTTTTAAAATCAAAGATTCTAGAATAAAAGGTTTTAAATTGGCATGCATTTTTTGAAACATATGAAGTCTGAAACTCAAATGGCTTGTCATTGTTAAATGACTGCAACACATAACGATTTACTAGAAAACCACACATTTTATAAGGAGCAGAACAAGAAAATATGATGCAAAAATCTGCGAAATTCTAGCCAGTCAAGAGATATGCATTTTGCTAACAGGAATTTGATTTAAAAATGCTTAATTATTAGTGAACTAAGTGACAGGCATGTCTGCATGTGTGGAAATAGATTTCTCCATGCAAACAGCCTGGTTAACAATGTGTACATGTCCCACTGATCCAAGGTGTATGGTATATGGTTACAAGACACTACTGAGCGCCAATAACAAACCAGTTTTCATTGAATGATTGTAAGCAAAAAACACCAGAGTAAATTTTAGAGAGCAGTTTTACACCCCCACCCCACTGTGGCTACGTAATTAAATCAGTTCAAAGGACACCATGAAAAAGTAAGAGAGGAAAAATGGTAGTTGTTAGTTTTCCTCACTTGATACTACGTTTACAGCTACTATTCACAAAACATACTGCAGTATGTGGCTGTACACTTAGCACAGTTATGACATCTGCCTCTTTGTGCATTAAGTATTCAGATAAACAACATGGCCATATATAACATCTAAAATGGCCGAAGTGCAACCTTGTTCATCTACTACCTAATACCTTCCCTGCAAGTGAATAGTATGACTCTATAGTCAGGCACACTGATGTTCCACTCACCAGGTTGAACAAGGAGAAAGTTACTGTCAGCTGCCTGTCGCGTGCCAGGATCCGCCACATAACGCACGCACTCAGGTCACTCCACAACAAGTACAAATATGACTCTGTCATTGTCCATGTTGGTGTGAATGACCTGAGATGCATCTCCCTGGACTACATGAAAAGAGACATGGAGGAGGTCTCCGATCTTGTAGCCCAGGCAGGTATGACCCTAGCCCTGAGTAGCATCCTGCCATCACCCAGAATGATACCACAGTACAAGGACAAAATGATTGACTTTAACAATTGGCTAAGCTTCTGGTGTCTTTCTAAGGGAATCCAGTATCTGTCTGCCTGGGATGACATGATCGACAGACCACGCAGCTTTGCCAGAGATGGCATGCACCTGTCGCCCTTGGGATTCCGGATACTGGCAAAGGCTCTTGCCTACCCCATAGTGCCTTTTTTAGGCAAGATTCAAATGACAAATTCACCACCATAGCAGGTACAAGCAAGCAAAATCTGAGGGTAATGCTACTCAATGCTTGAAGTCTAAACCTCAAAATGCAGTCACTCGAGGCACTCCTTAAAATGGAGAACATCGACATCTGTGCAGTGACAGAGACTTGGTTCAAAGCTCCAGAGAGCACCCCTGCATTACCAGGCTATAATTCATACCACACCTTTCGGCCACCAAACCATATTCATTAAGGATATCCACACCTCCAAGCTAGTTGCTTAACATAAAGCATCCAAGATTATCCGAGTTCAATTAACTCTAGGCAAAACCGCAATCCAGATTGTAGCTTGTTCCAGACCCCCCAACATGTCCCAGGATTCCCACTCCTCTTTTCTTAATACCCTGGAAAATATTAAGGTACAGCCCAACACCCTAATAATGGGTGATTTCAACTACCTCACCATTAACTGGGAAAACTACTCGTGTACCAACTCTTTTGCTCAACGTTTTCTGGAAATCATCAATTCCAATGCCTTGGATCAACTTATCCACACCCCCACCAGGGGCAGCAATATCCTAGACCTGGTCTTCACCAACATGGGCAACCAGAGTTCCACACCAGAGGTCATCTCCTCTGTCAGATCCGACCACAAGCTAATCACCCTAGACACACACATCCCGCTCCCACCCTCCATTAGGAAAACAACCGTAAAAAATTTCTCCAAAGCCAACTTCATGCTTCTTAAGACAGAAGTGACAAACTTCATGACATCCATGCAAATGGACAATAGAGGTACAATTGCTGAATCCTACACAGATGCACTTTATAAGCACTTACACGAGTGCATGGATCGTGCTATCCCTAATAGAACCAAGATGCTATCCTCCAAAAAAGGAAACCAATCTGGTGGTCTTCTGCCATAAACAAACTCTACAATAGAAGATAGAAACTGTTGCAAAAAAGAGTAAATCCCATGATTGGAGGAACTCTCTGGTCAGCCTCGGTAAGAAGCCTAGATCCCTCATAAAATCCTGCAAAGCTAGTTATGAAAACAAAATCACCACTAATTCTAAAGACAACCACAAAGCATTTTATAGCTATGTCAAGAATCTCAATGGCAACAGTCAGATCTGCTCTGAGATACAGCACAATGACACTAAATGTACAGAGCCAGCTGATATTGCCAACATCCTGGCAGATAGGTTCATTGCTAACTTTACCCCCTCTCCCCCCCCAAGGGCCCATCATTATACCGAAGAATGCAAGCTCCTGTAATCACGGGCAAAAGTAAAAAAAACTTCAAAGAACACAGCACACAGCATCACTGACAACATGACAACATCCCAGGCTGCCTTCCTACAGAATGAACTGGCACAACTGGCACCCCCCCTAAGTACCATGTTCAATCATAGCCTCACCCCAGACTTTTGTTAATGGCGAATGATGACCATGACAGTTATCCCACTCACCACGCCACAACACCACAACAGACCCTGGGCTTCCAGCCTGGTCTGCTCCTGGCGCTGGTCTGCATGCCATGGAAACGATCAATCATAGACAGGATAAATCAAGCAATTGAGATCTCCCAACTCTGGACCCCACACAGTTCAGCAGGGTAAGTAAAAGGCAGATCATGTCTCCTTTGGAAGTAGTCTTTCTTTGAAGAAGTCAGGTAAGCCATAGATGAGGTGGTAGGTATTCACAGCCTATCTAGATCTTGCCAAGGCATTCTTACTCACTAAACTAGGTATAAATTCCTATGTCACAAGATGGGTTGCCAACTGGCTTACTAAAAGAACCCACACTGTGAAAGTAGCAGACTCCAAATCAGACTTCAGACCAGTGACAAGTGGAGTACCACAGGGTTCAGTCCTGGGTCCTCTACTGTTTGGTATCTACTTCTCTGAAGTACAGGCTAACACAGAAGGCCTTTAGCTAACTAAATTCACAGATGACTGCAAACTAGGAGCCATAATTGAAACTCCTAACGATGTGGACATCCTACAAAAGGGCCTCACTGAGACAGATGCCTGGTGACAAAGCCATGGTCTCAAGCTCAATGCCAAAAAGTGCATTGTCATCCCCTTTGGTAAAAACTCTGTACCCATGAAGTACCAAATAGGCAGTAGTCTACTTAACACTGAAAGTGTGATAAGAGACCTTGGGGCACAGGTGGACAGTAGTCTCTCCTTTGATAATCACATCGCCACAGTGGTCAGGAAATCCTTCTATGTGGCACACCTCATCACAAAAGGTTTCTCATCCAGAAAAAAAGAGGTCATTGTTCCCCTCTACTCATCACTCATTAGACCCATTATAGAGTACAATGCCCTTTTTGGTATGTACCTCACAAGACATCTACAGCAACTGGAATGGCCGCAAAAATACCTCACAAGGATGGCCTCAAACAGAAGCCTTACTGACCTCAAACAGAAGCCTTACGCAGACCGACTCAAAAAACTCCAGCTTTACTCCGTCGCATATCGCCTACTCAGAGGTGATCTCTGCCTAACATACAAAGCTATGTTAAACCCAGAGCTGTTGGACATGCTCCACTTAAAGAAATCCCAATCCCTCTGAGCTACACGCTCTAGGGACCTAAACCTTGTCACCACAACAAACAGAACATGCTGGAGGGATAGATTTCTGTCCCAGAGACTTCCCATACTCTGGAACAGACTGCCTATCTATGTCAAATAGAGCTCCTCATTAGCACTCTTCAAGAACAATCTTGATGATTGGATGAGTAATAGGAAATTCACCCCGAGGATGACTTCTGTGGTTCTGCTTGACAGGGGCACAGGAAAATAATTTTCTTGGGTGGCGAAAGCCAGGGTACCTTTTTGGCAAGGCTTGTATAGGCCCTAGGGCCAGTAGCCTAGTACCTACCTATGAACCTATGGCATGCTGCTTGGATTCAGTTGGCCTAAATAAGTGAGCAGAGGAAAAGAACTAGGACAGATACCTATAACTTCACAACTCACAAAAATCATTTTAGTTGTCATTGAAATTGTCTTTTTGCAATATATACTTTGAATAACAATAATTACTGGAGTTGTCTTTACCTTACCTGTATGGTGTTCTGAGGGGAACAGTTTTTGAATATGCAGAACCAGAAAAACTAAGCAAACAACAGAATTTTTGAAAGGTTGACATATTTGGGTTCAAAAAGATCCAGCTTCTGACATGCATATACTCCCAACCAGGTCACTAGGAAATGGATCAAAGTGAGGGTCATTTTTGGTAAGCCAGATTGCACATAAAGCCATTTATTAAAGAACACAATGCTAATAGATGAGTGCAGATTAGCAAGCCAGCCTTTGGCAATGTGACCGTGTGACAACAAGTTGGATGTAGCACATGCCATTCATAGATTCATAGGTAAGTACTAGGCTAGCTGCCCTTGTGGGCCATTTTAAACCTAGTCATTTTCCCTTTTCCTAGTTGGTTATAGATTGTCCTTAGCCATTCCATGGTTGATAATTATATATTACCCCTAATGAGAATAACTGGGATCATACCATAAATAATTTGAGGGAATCCATCCATGGGATGAAGCATTTAGGAGCTGCCAATGTCCACTAGTAGTACAGGGGACAGTCCCGTGGTACATTTTCTGTTTCCCATCCATAGATCTAAGTTGTGATTGAATATGGACAGGAATGAACTTTGTTTTATATAGATGGGGAAGTCCTCTGCAAGATATACCTGTCCCGCCAACCCATTCTGTTGATGTTGCAGAAGAGGTTTAGATCCCTAGACTGAGCATTTCTGATGCCATTTGACTTGGTGATGTGCAGTAAATCCATCAGGTAAGTACTGAAGGATGTTTTCTATGCCAGACACAGGTCACCTCTTAGCAAGCTGTCGGATACCAAACCTAGTAAAAGGGCTTTGAGTCAGTCCATGAAGGACAAGGACAAGATCTAGACACAAGCCCTTTTGTTTATAAGCTGTGCAATATAGAAGGACTTTCTTGGAACAATGGACATATGTTGGTCAAAACTTAGGTTACTATCCACATAATTTCTCAAATCCCAAACAACTGGGTCAGCTCTTAAGGATGCATTGTCAATGTGGTGATTCCCTGTGGTAGATGGCTTCCAAGTACTAAATATATTATTCCAAGTACATTATAAAATTGTACCAGTCAGTATTCTTTATGCAGAAGTTATTCCTTGACATTCATTAACCTCCCTGCCTCTGTCCACTGAAACCATGCATCCTAGTACCGTAACTCAAACTACGTATCCTAATACCATACAGCTTGCCAAAAACCCTAAATACAGCCAGACATTATACACACAGTGCTTTTACAAGTAATTCGGTGATGAATGCATTGTCTGATAAGCGCCACTTCCACATTAATCTGCCTCACAATGTCACACCAGTAAGTATAGACAGAGTAGATTACTCCAAATGGATGGTTCTCTTAATTGTAAGATTGTGAACTCAGAGGCTGCCATGTGAGCCACAGACAGACATGCTTTGTAGAGTGTGGTGGATATCTAGATAAACAGCGACAAGCAAGGGGAGGTAAGGAAACAGGGAACTGAATAAATCAAATAAAATAAAGTTAAAAGTAGGCTTTTTGAATAGAGTATGTTCAGTTGATATCATAAAAAAAGCTGAGGAAAAATTGATGGGGTCCAAAGCAGTAGGGCAGTTTCACAGGACTATCACATGGAGTAAAGCGGAGGAAAATGTGTATACAAATGGAACAAAGGATGTTTATAGAGATAATGATAGGGAGATTTATTGTTAGTAGGATTTCTCCTTTTTCTAAAGTTTTAAAATATCTGTTCAGTAGCTTGTGGCCTATCATTAGTCATTAAGTAGTCTGTTTCCGAAAAGGATGATTTTTTTTCTTATCGTAGATTCTTTAAATTTAAAAAGCTTTCAGGAGGGTGGTACCCATTTAGGTTCCTTCTCTTGTTGCAGATGCAAGGTATGTAGAAGGATTAAAAATATGTCCGGCAATAGAATTAATGGGAGAATGTATATGTCCATTGACAGATTTGATTGTTCTTCATGTGGAGTTGTCTAATAGGTTGTGGGTGTACACCCACCAGATGGTATATAGCACAAACTAAGAGAATGGTTAAAATACGGATACTTGATCATCTAGGAGACATTAGAAATCAATGTTTGAATAGTCCTGTTGCCCAGCATTTTTATTCATCTCATGCAGGATCTGATGCTAGCTTTTTCTTTAGTATTTTAGCTAAACCATATTCAAGTTTAGGGGGTGCTTTCATTCACAAGCTTTTGGAAATGGAAACAAGGTTTATTATTAATTACAGAACTTTACAACCTAATGGCCTGAATTTGGAAATTAATCTTAATGTGTAATTAATTATATTTCATATGCAAGTAAATTTTGTAGTAATGGTGAACTTTGTATACATTTTGCACTGTAGCAATAGGTTAGTCGGTGTATTTTTTTTTGTTTGTTTTTGGTGTTTCAGAATAAGTGGTTCATAATTGGTGTTTTTCAATTGTACAGTAATGACGTGTGAAAAGCATGTATATTTAAAGAGCTGTTAACACGGTGTACAGTTTATTCCTTGAAGGCAATTTGGCCAAGGTACCAGAAGCACCAGTAAAGAGCTCCTTTTGCAGCTATTTATGTCTTTGGCTCCTTTTTTGTTTTTATTTTTTTGCTGTGTCAGTTTGTTTTGGAACTGAGGAAAGCAGTTGGCTGTTATAGCCCCATGTGCTCATAGATGTTGTTGAATGAATGTTGATTATTATTGTATTTAAGCCAGTTGTCAAGGTTTGCCTTTTGTTGTTGGTACCAGACAGAATTATTAAAAAAAAAAAAAAAAAGAGAGAGAGAGAGTGTGTTGCTGAGCTTCTTAAAATGTATTGCAAGAGTCGGTACATTACTGTACCAATTATAGCGATACATTTTTATTCTTTTCTTTTAAAAAAGAGGTGGATAGTCAGTGGAGATATAGTATTTGGTGACAGGGCCAAATCTACCCATCCCCCAACCCGACAAACAAGAGCCTCACTCCTGTCCCGATTAATATCTTGCTTAACCTGTCAGGCAAAAAAAAAAAAAAAAAAAGATAAAAAGCTTACCTAACAAGTCCCAAAACTCCCAAAGATTCTGTAGAAATAAACACTGGTGATCGTGCAATCCCTCGCTTCCTGTTTGCATTCATAATTCCTATGCCTCATCAACACACTGCAAGAAAAGCAAAAAAATCCAACAGTCTTTAAAAAGAATCACAGGGCGGCGGAGGCACAAGGGATTTAGGGATATGCAGTGTGCTCCACTACTGGGGCTGATGCCTACATAAACAGCAAGACTACACATCATAAAATCGGGGGGAACGTAATTCTTCCCTAAGGAATTCAGCTGGTAATAATTTTTCTGTTTGGGATAAATGGGAAGATGATAGACGTAAGCGTTTCCCAAATCCTTTTAACAATGTGGGTCCTCTATCAGTACTGAAACCAAGTCTTTATTTGATGAACTTGAAAAAAATATGTGGAGAGAGACCGCTACATTTTTTAATATCTGTGGTCTACAGAAGTATATTGATATAGACATAACACCGAGGGGACTTAGAGTTTATAAAGATCCCACTACTCCATTTGATTTATCTAATGACACTGATGCTGCTTTCCAGAAGCGCTGGGTTGCAGCAGCTCATAAATGCGTTTCCGAATGGATACACATATTAATTGAGCGCGATAGAATTAAACAAAAGGAACTGGGTGTAGAGATAAAAAAATTATGTGATAATTTGTTATCCTGTACTCCTGCTTCTACCATGGATGATTTCCTTAGTACCATGAATGGGAAATTAAAAGATTTCACCAAACTTTTCGTGGAGAGACCAACAACTTCAATAGGGGTCAACAAGGAAAGAAATTTTATGGTCCCTCAACAAGAGAACAAGCGTTTCAGGGGGGACATAAAAGAGGTAAATGGTGACATTTTGTTACCTCCTACAAATGACTATATTGTGAATTTGTCAGGACATTCTTTTTCTGATATTGAAGTTGCTGTTCTTAACCGTGGATTGAAGTTTATTCCCACTGTAATTTCTCGTGTACATGAGATGAAAAGTGATGTATATAGATTTGGTAGAAAGTTACATTTAAAAAGTTTTTTTGGTAATATACATAATCGCTTACAGTCTACATCTTCTGAAGATAGCTTAGATGTCTCTTCAGAAAGATTTTATTCTTGTACATCAGATGTACTTCCTGATGCATACTATAGATTTGATACTGAATGCGTTCAAACAACTAGTGGTTTTATACCTCCAGTTTTAAATAATGATGTTTTGCATTTTGTGAATATGTTAAACTTTTCCATTGAATCTGGATTCAGTGAATATATGAAAAATAGAGGTAATATACATTACAATCTATGTTCTAAAGAATGGAAAGCTCTAGGAGTATTGAGTAAGAATAGAGAAATTATTTTTAAACCATCTGATAAGGGTAATAAGTTGGTTGTTATGCACTTTTCCCAATATCATAAAATGTGTATGGATCATCTAAATGACACTATTGTTTATGAAAAGGTGGAATGGAATTTATACAATGCTGCCTTAAATGAGTATAAGGAATTATTAGATAAAGGACAAAGGCTGGGATATTTTTCAGCAGCAGATGTAAAAAACAAATTTAAAACTGAAGGCTGCAAAATGGCTACATTTTATTGTCTCCCTAAAATACATAAAGACCTGAGAGCTCCACCTGGGAGACCTGTTGTTTCTGGATGTAATTACTTTTTACACAATTTAGGTGTTTTTCTACATAATTTTCTCTTAACTAAAGTTAAGACTCTGCCATCTTACATCTCTGATGTCTTTGATTTTTTGGACAAGATAAGGGATGTTAAATGGAATAGATGTATGTATTGGGTTACACTTGATGTTAAGAGTCTCTATACCAATATTAATCATTCTTTTGGTATAGAACCTATTAGGTTTTTCCTAGGTGACTATCTGGATACAGAGTATATTGTTGAACTCATTTATTTTTCTTTAACTAATAACTTTTTTGAATTTAATGATTGTTTGTACCGACAAAAACAGGGTACTGCCATGGGGGCAGCTTTTGCCCCTATGTATGCTAATCTTGCTATGGGCCTTTTTGAGTCTGAATTTTTATATAGGAATTCCTTTTTTCGTAAATGTGTTATCAAGTGTTATAGGTTTGTGGATGATTTAATTTTTTTGTTGGAAGATGGTGAAGCATTGGTAGATCAATTTATTTTAGATTTACACAATAATAGATTTTCGTTGAAATTTGATGGGTTTAAAAAAGGTGTTTCTATTTCTTTTCTTGATATTGTGTTGAATATTGTTAATGGTAAAGAACTAGTTACATCAGTTAATAGGAAGTTTGAAGGAGGTATACAATATGTACATGGCACTAGCTGTCATCCTCCTCATACAATAGAAAGTCTACCATATGGAGAAATGGTAAGAATTTCCAGACTGTGTAATAATGAGAGTGTATTTAAAAAGGAACTGAGTTTACTAATGGAAATGTTTCATCAAAGGGGCTATAGTGACGAAACAATAACAAATAGTTATAAACGATTTTCTGGATATGGGTACAAAAAGTTATTAATAATTTGTCTAATAGAGATTTGTTACAGTTAAATGATATGAATAATAAACAGAAAGATATAATGTATTTTGTTACAACTTTTGGCTGTTTTAGTGATGAATTGGTTAAAATGGTTAATTATTTTTGGAAATATTTTAGTTTATTAAGTAGTGTGTCTTTATGGTTGAATGCACATCTGAAATTTTCCTATAAAAGAGGAAAAAATATCAAAGATTTTTTAGTAAAAAGTAAGTTTACTATGCCTGTAGTTAATATGCAGCATAGTTTATCTATGAAGGGCACTTTGAGATGTGGTAAATGCAAAGCTTGTAGTTTTGTAGTGTCTCATTTTTCTCATATTAATAATGTATGTTTTAAAACATGTAATGTTTCCAATTGTAATTCTGAAGGGGTGATATATGCACTTAAATGCCCTTGTGAAAAATTTTATATTGGAGAGACTAAAACGGCTTTTAAGGTTAGGCTTTTAAAACATGCCAGGGACATCACCAATATTAAGGAAGAAAGTTCTGTGGCTATGCATTTTAAAAATTTTCACCAAAGTAAAAATGAGGGGTTACAAGGTACTGTTTTAGAGCAAATATACCATTCTTGTTATGCTAATGTCAACATTAAGCGTACTTTATTGTATAAAGAAGCTGTATATATTTTGAAATTCAACACACTGCATCCCTATGACCTTAATGAAGATTTTAATTGGAAAGTACTGATTTAATGCAATGAATTTAATTAATTTATATTAATTGTTTTATTGTATAATTGTTTTGTGTAGTAGTATAAATGTAGTTCTGGTAGTTGTAAGGTTTATACTCCATGAAGGTTACGGCCGAGACGTCAGAGCGAGAGAATAAACTTGTTTCGGAAGTTGTGGATTTTGCTGTTGTTTCAATACACATCATAAAATGCCTTGCTCCTCTAAACTCAAAGTTTAAGCACCCTGGCTACAAAGTAGTAGTCCTGTGAGATGCTTCTTATGTGACCTGGATAGAAAGTAGAATTTACAGGGTTGTGACTGGTGGTACTGACTTACTTCAAAAGTGCAGTGCCTCCTTAGTCGCAGGACCCTATTACTTTCAATTGGCCCCGTTGACCTAACGCCAGCCCTGGTATTTGGAGTACCTTGTAGGAATCAGCAGACTATAAATTTCTGGGTAATGCAAGTTTCTGTTAATTCATATAAAGTAGCTATATTCAGATAGAACAAAACACACAGCATTGGTTTAAACTTACCACTTTGATAGCCCTTTAACAACTACGAAATTAGACTTTGACTAGCAGCAATCATTTTTGCGAATAATATTTTACATAAGCAGGAACTTACATTAGACAGTAGTTTTTTTCAGGCAGTGAAAAGATTGCCTTAGGTTCACAGAACAGTCCCCGTTTTTTGGCATGTCCTTAAATGAATATCTTTGAGAGCTGTAAATATATCCAGAGTCCTTGAGCTAAATTTAGCAACAACCCCATCCTATTGTGCATGTGTCTGTACACACACACACACACACACACACACACTCACACATGCATACATACCTAGCACTTCTAAAGCAAAAGTTAGGAAAACTACACAAAAAAAAGCCTTACGTGAACAAAAAGGCAACATAAACTCATCAAAAAGAGAACCTCATACACATATTACACATGCCTCCCAGTGGTCACAATAAGTGTACACAGGTGCCATAGAATGATAGTGGGGAGAGTCCATGACAGAAAAAAAAAATACTTGAGGTTAAAAACTTATCAAGTTAGAAGTGAAATTCCATAAGTCGGTTACTGTAACCCAACAAACCCCAAAACATTTCAGCAATTGGCAGCTCCATTGTTAGAAAAATAGACACATACCTCAGAATTCTTTGTAAGGATCTTCTGACAGCTTATACCTACGTAGGTCCAAAACTGAGAGATCTTATCTAGGTTAAATATAATGTTCATGATTCTGATATATTCATTGTTCTTGTTGGAGTAAACAATCTAAGAAAGTCCTTCCTTATCTCTCCCTTTGATGTGCAATATGAGGATATATTTGCAAGCATGGGAAAAACATTTGCGCAGAGAAGATTTCCCATCCCCATGTATGGCTCCTAAGTGTCATGAAAGATGCTGGAATTCAATCCCTTGTTAAGAGCATTGTGTGACATACAAGAGAATCACTATCTGTCATGTAGTGAGGTCTGCACTCAGGTATTATGTATTGCATTTGATCGGCTTCACGTCTATCCCAAGAAAATACAAGTAGTAGAAAGGAAAATTTCCACCAAATTGTGTCTTTTTGGGGGGGACCTGCTGTGCCAAGTCCCAATATGTAGAGACTGAATAGCTGAAAGTCCAGGTTTGCATGTACTAAGTCCCAGATTGCCATTTCTAGGAGTATTCCCTTTTCTCAGAGGTATGACCATCTTAGAGTTGCTATATGTAATTTTGGGGTAAGAGGTTTCCCCCCATATTGACAGGTATGGGAGGGCAAGCCCCCATACAAAAAACAAGTTTAAAGGAGAAGAGCAGTGTTTGATAGCTGCTCTTTTCCTGCATTTTTGATATTTTTCCCTAGTTTCTTGGGTCTCATCAAAGTGAGTCTTGAGATTTCAGTGGGAAGTCGTCTTTTTTAGCCCTTCAAATTTCAAGACAAAAATAAATTTAAAGTATTAAAAAATGAGGTGAGAGTGATTGCTAAATGTTAGAAGTCTCAGCAGTAAAATGGATGTTTTAAATTATCTTTTCTTTGAAGATTTTGTTATGTTCATGATTATAACAATATGTTTCCAATATGTTTTAATGATCAAAATGCAATTTGTCATTTTGTTGCTCTCCAGAATGTGTTACCACAAATTCCCAGGCATACCACCTTTCATTGCTCATTATCAGATAAGAGATGTGGTTTGTCTCAGTCCTTGAAAAAGAACACCAAAAAGCAAAACCAATATATCAATGCCAGACTACAAATTACTTATACCATAATTATTACCAGTTGTACCACATTTAATGTTACTGGAATGAATAGTATACCATCTATGTCTTCTGTAGAATAAGAGGAGGTCCTGACTAAACACCAGGTTGAAAGAATCAATAAAAATAGAATCCTTATGGTGGATTTTAATTACCCAAACAATAATTGGGTAGCCTACTCGCCACCAAAACATACGTTTTGATAAATGTTAATTGACGATGTTAATTAAACAGATTGAATCGAATAGTATGAAATCTGACTAAGGTTGGTGATATCTTAGATATACTGACACAGTTAGGGTCTTTCTTCTCTCCAGCCATTGTTATGTCCTCTGTAATTAACCAGAAATCCTGATACCATCATCTTTAGCCTTAAAGTAAAATTACACTCATTCTTAAATGAGTCATCCTTCCTAAACTTCATCAGTCGAACCTGTGATGTAAAAGATCTGTGTGTTGTGACCAAAGTACTTCTGCTAAGGATTTTAATAAATACGTACTGATAAGGCAAAATTCACAGAAAACTCCTTTAGTAAAATCAGTAAAATGAAACAAAGTATACAACAGAACAAAGATGTACTACCTAGCTCTCAGAAATGACTGTACTTGTAAAATCAAACTTGGATTAATTAAAGTACAGAAACTATTTACTTTTCTTATCACATATTCCTGTTCTAACTGTGAACTGACTTGATCTCAAAGACTGAAAGCAATGATCATGTATTCTATAACTGCACCAGAAAACTGAAAGGGAAAATTTTTAATGTAACAAGCTGTAAATAATCAAAGTGATCACACAGCCACGGAAACATGTTAGAGTGCTACAGATGCAAGTGGAGGCATCCCTTATACAGTAAACTATTAATTAACTGGCACCCATGGGGTTTGTATGATGTTGGATAAGTGTAGCTTCTAGTTGCTTGAGAGTTACTATTAAAAATAGACCTGACGAATACTGTACCTTATACTATACCATACCATGGGTCTATATTAGAAAGTTGACCGCTTACTTAGTTGAACACCTAAACTTCAACCCGTCTTCATCGAACCGCAAAAACATCGATCATCCAGAAGAGTGAAAGCAGAAACGTCGAATCGTCATGGTTGGCCATCTGTGGTATAGCTCCGTAAGGTAAGTATGCGATATTTACGGACCTTAGGGTGCGGGTTACATTAAGTGCATACATGGTGGTATATGTAAGATTTAGTGTAAGGTTAGAAGTAGGGTTTAGTTTAGGGTTATAAGTAGGGTTTTTGTTAGTGTATGTATGTTGTTTATTTAGTTTGTTTGTGTAGGTAGTATGTAGCGGGTGGTGGGGTGGGACAAGTATGAGAGTTCAACTTTTTAAATTTCACGGTTTAGAGCGTTCAGTGTTTATGCGGTTCATTGACGACTGGTCGACGTTTAGGTATTCGATGAAGTAAGCGGTTGACATTGTAATATAGACCCCCCCCCATACCATAAACACTGTATTGATTTTATTTTATTATTGAAATACAGTAATTAAAAGCTTGGCTGGAATAATAATTTAAACTTGTATTTCCACTAGAAAGCATAGCACATGGAATGGTTTTCAGTGGCACACTGACTGGATTGGAATTGAATGAATTGAACAGAGAGAGAGAGAGAGTGAATGCATGTATAAATGCAGAAGCGAAAGTGTGTGAGAGATCGGAGAGATGTATGAAAGCTGAACAGAGTGTGTGTGAGACATCGGAGAGAGACAGAGAGCGAGTGAATGCATGTATGAAAGCTGAAGAGACTGTGTGTGTGTGTGTGTGTGTATGTGTGTGTGTGTGTGTGTGTGTGTGCGTGTGTGTGTGTGATCGGAGGGAGAATGTGCAATCTGATGCAAACTGACTGAGTATGACGAGAGTGGTGACATTTTAGCAATTTGAATTGTTTGGTTTGACTTTTTCTAAGGTTGAGGAGAGAGGGAATTTATTTGCATCTCCTTTGTAAAACTCTAAAAACGTAAGGTATGTTCCTGTGGCGGGAAACAGAAAGTGCAACACATGAAAAACTGAATTGTTTATACTGTACTGTATTTCTTCGATTTTTTTTTTTTTTTTTGGGTTACTTGAGTTCCGGTTAACTGAGGGTATGATTACAGACATAACTGCCAACAAAAAAATTAAAAGCTTAAGTTCCCTGGGATTAGGCAGGCAACATATCTGCTGGTTTCCTACATAGAACTGAGGAAAATCTGACTAAGCCTTGTGAATTATGTTAAATGAAATATTAGTATGTGGACATTCTGCTGCATTGTGAAGATAGCCACGACAACAGTAGCCAGACTTAAACAATTGTAGACACAACCACAACCTGATCTGTATCAAGTCGTGGAGGCAGCAGTCATAATGGAATTTGGGGACCCACTTTTTTTTAGACATGAAGCAGCAAGAGGGTCTGCTACTGGAAGATATTTTCTTCTGCATCTTTTGTATACTTTGTCAAGAAGAGCTGATAACATCTACCACTAATTATATCCTTGTTATGGCATTCAGCACCATCCCACATAAAGGAATAAATTACAGATTAATAACACTAAATGTCAGCTCATTTGCAATTAATTGAGTAAAACCAGATGTTATGCATTTACCACAATGCTGGATCCTTTTCATCTTAGTCTGTTTAGTACAACTGATGACCACCAAGTCACTTGTGGGATCTGATCTGGCCTTTGCTAGTGCTCCTTGCCTCATACTTGATTTTCCCACCCGTAACCCCACTGTGCATTAACTGACCTTATATTGAGTTTGCTGGTTAACACTGATTGGATTTTGAATGTTTGCATGTTATAATCATGATGGGGTAGAAAATATTCAGGCTGGCCTGCCAGGTCCTTAGGAACAAGTGACAATTTGGTAGAGGGATAGTAGGAGGTGTATCATAATGGAGGGACTAAGATGAAGAGGGTCCAGTGTTTTGAAGAGTATGTAACTTCGGTATTCTACTTCATCCGGTCTGTCCAATCTGACTGATGGGTTGGAATTCCAAGTTACGTGAATTCCTGGGTGGCATTATGACAGTTGGCATAATGGTTAAGGTCTTTGCCTCCCATGCACAAGGTACAAGGTTCGATCCTGATCTCCAACCAATGCCTTATTGAAGTTTAAATGTTCTCCCAGTCTCTCTGTGACTTCCTTCTACCTCAGAAAAACACGCTGTTTCCATCTGAAACTCAAGTGAATGGGCCTGTGGGCAGCAGCACAGACTCTACATGGTGCCCTATAAGAGGAGGAGTTGTACAGACCAACCACTTTGGGCATCTACTGTGGTTGGCAGTATCCTCAAGATAGGAGAATATGGATCACAGACTGCACAGTGTGGCAGGACTAGCCACTCGATGGTGTAAGATATGGCTGTAGGTGATTTGGTCATGCTGACTAATGCCGCCAAAATGGGCATGGGTAGTTACCGGTGATAAGTGGGTTGAGGACCTGGCCTACTCCACCCTATGCCAGGGACCCATGCTAAAGGCGGGATTCATGTAGGTGCCCTATTGGTCAGTGTGTACCTGCCATAAAGCCCAGCAGTCCTGGGTCAATGAGCTGCTATCCAGTTGGTGTCCAGTTGCCCAGCCTGGGTTACCTGGGATAGCTGTGTTGAGCAAAACCTGAACATAAAACCAATCAACCTGCCAAACATGAACTAAGAATTGCTGCACTCAGTGTAGGTTCACTGACAGGACAGAGCTTGGAAGTAGATGACATGATGGTATGGAGGAGGCTGGACATCCTCTGCGTCCAAGAGACGAGATGGAATGGCAGTGCAGCAAAACCACTTGGCTTGGGATCTAGAGTCTACTACTCAGGGGGAGGACAGGCTATAAAAGGTGTTAGAATTGTGATGAGAGACAGGCTTCAGAAGGCAGTGAGGGATGCCATCAGAATTAGTGACAGACTCATGGCAGTCAGACTCCAATGTAATGATAGGGCAATATTCATAATCTCAGCCTATGCCTTACATCAGGGTTGTGATAGTGAGGAAAAGAGTGCATTCCTACAGCAGTTGCAGGACCTACTAGATAAAGCAGGACAACATGAATTGCTGTTGATAATGGGTCACTTGAATGCACATATCAGGACAGACAGAAAAGGATATGAGGACTGCCTGGGTCCACAAGGTGAGGCATCAGGAATAAAGAAAAGGCCATTATAGTAGGTAACACATGCCTCAGAAAAAGAGACAGTCACAAGATCACATACAAGAGGGACCAACATGTAAATCAGATAGACTTCCTCCTAGTAAAGAAAAGACACTGGGGTAGAATCATTGATTGCAAAGTCATCCCCAGTGAAACTGTCATCCCACAGCATAAATCATTGTTTAAACAAAACCAAAAACGAAAAGCAATACAAACTCAAGAACACCACCAATGGAAACGAGGAACTACACTCCACAAATTTAATAAAAACAGTAAAAAAACTGCAGAAAATACGGAAATATATGTTAAGCGCCTTTCGTCCAGCACAATAGCCTGACTTCATCAGACAATTAACCAAATAACAACAGCTCTTAATATAGTAAAACACACACACCCATTAATTCTAACCAATGACAACACATCAAGTCAACCAAATTCCTCCAATATATGATGTGTTGTCATTGGTTAGAATTAATTAATGGGGGTGTGTGTTTTACTGTATTAAGAGCTGTTGTTATGTGGTTAATTGTCTGATGAAGTCTGACTATTGTGCTGGAAGAAAAGCGCTTAACATATATCTCCATATTTTCTGCTGTTTTTTACTGTTTTTATTAAATTTGTGGAGTGTAGTTCCTCGTTTCCGTCGGTGGTGTTCTTGAGTTTGTATAAATCACTGTTTGCCACAACAGCTGTAAGCAGTGGTCAGAGAAGGCTCTAAGGTCAACAGAGACCAGACTGAAGACCTGAAAATTGACTGGAGAGAAAGCACAACAGTTCAAAGAATTATTCAGGGCTCTAGCACCTCAAGAGAAAGAAGAAATAGGTGGAGTTGAAGAAGAATGGCAGCAACTCAAAACAGTGTATATGTGGACTACAGAACAGATATGTGGCCAAGCCAGTTACATTAATAAATTAAATAAGGAAAGCCAGTTGTGGAATGCAGAAGTCCAAGAAGTCATCAAAAGAAAGAAGGAGTGCAGGAAAAAGTGGGAGATAGATGAGATGGACCAGGCTAGGAAGGAATACTGGTTGGCTAATAAAGAAACTAAGAAAGGAGTTGCAGTAGCAAAGAATAGGACATCAGAGGCACTCTACCAGCTTCTGGAAAGTGACTCAGTAAGGGGCACAAAGAAACTATTTCAAGTTGCAAGGCAAAGAGAGAAAGATAATGTAGATACTCAGACACCCTTTATAAGGGATGCCAGCAACAACCTGCTCACCAGCCCACAGGACAGCAAAGGCAGATGAAAGGAGTACTTCCAGCAGCTTCTAATTGAAGAAACCCCACAAAAGCTGTACTGCCCCAGACACAAACTACAATGAAAGAAGGAGAGGAGCCCACCCTAGAAGAAGTAAGATCAGAACTAAGGAAAATGAAGTCAGGGAAAGCAGCAGGCTCAGATGAAGTCCCAGCAGATATGTTAAATATGCTGGGTGAGATAAGGAGAAAAATGGCTTCAGAGGGCACTTATAGCAGTGTGGAGAGAAAGGTGTATACCAGATGACAGCAGAATAAGCATACTAGTGCCAGTGTACAACAACAAAGGGAACATTCACAACTGTGGACAGTACAGAGGTATCAAACTCCTGTTAAATTGCAAGAAAGTTCTGGAGAGGGTGATTGATAAATGGATACTCAGACTAAGAGTAGTAGAAAGTAAGATAGGAGATGAGCAGTTTGGATTCATATCAGGATGCAGCTCAACTGACCTGATGTTTGCAGTGAGACAGTTAGAAGAAAGTAGAGATGAAGAAAGAGTCCAACTGGTCATTGCTAGACTTGGCGAAAGCATATGACAAGTTCCCAAGAAAGCTGATTTGGGTAGTACTGCGATGGTCCCAGAAACATTGGTAGAATTGGTGCAGGCTATGTACAAGGCCCAATGACTCAAGTACGAACAGTGTTCCATCTCACAGAGGGGTTCTCATTGGGAGTAGGTGTACATCAGGGTTCAGCTGTGAGCCCACTGCTGTTCATACTGGTGATGGACTACATTGCCAAACAGATCGGAGGGGGACAGATCAACAAAGTTGCTGTATGCAGATGATGTGGCATTACAGGCAGACTGAGCAATAAATTCAGCAAAGGATAGGGGATTGGAATGCAAAACTGAAGGCACATAGGATGAAACGAAGTACAGATGAGACAGTGATAGTGGTAGCAAATTGGGGAAATCAGAAGAAGATGAGAATTGAGATAGAAGGGAGGACAGTTTAACAGGTTTACGGCTTCTGGTACAGTTGATATAAAAAGTTTACACATCCCTGTTAAAATGCCAGATTTTTGTGATATAAAAAATGAGACCAGAATAAATCATTTCAAAACTTTTCCCACCTTTAATGTGACCTATAACCTGTACAATTCAATTGAAAAACAAACAAATCCGTTAGGGGAAAAATATAAAAAATAAAAAACGTACGATAAGCTGGTTGCATAAGTGTGCAAACCCTTAAACTAATACTTTGTTGAAGCACCTTTTGAATTTAATTACAGCATTCACTCTTCTTGGGTACACACCTGCCATCAATTAAAAATACTCTGATTGACCCCAAATAAAGTTCAGCTGTCCTAGTAGAATTTTCCTGACATTTACTCAGTTGCCTGCTACAGCAAAAGCCATGGTTCGCAGAGAGCTTACAAAGCATCAAAGGGATCTCATTGTTGAAAGGTATCAGTCAGGTGAAGGATACAAAAAAATTTCCACAGCATTATATATACCATGGAACACAGTGAAGACAGTCATCAACAAGCGGAGAAAATATGGGCAACAGTGACATTGCAAAGAACTGGACATCCCTCTAAAATTGATGAAAAGACAAGATGAAAACTGGTCAGAGAGGCTGCCAAGAGACCTACTGCAACACTGAAGGAGCTGCAGGAATTTCTGGCAAGTACTGGTTGTGTACTACATGTAACAACAATCTCCCGTATTCTCCATATGTCTGGGCTACGGGGTAGGGTTGTAAGACGGAAGCCTTTTATTACACAGAAAACATCCAGGCCCAGTTAAAATTTGCAAAACAGTACATCGAGTCTCCCAGAAGCATGTGGGAAATGTGTTATGGTCTGATGAGACCAAGATTGAACTTTTTGGCCACAATTCCAAAAGGTACTTTTGATGCAAAAACAACACTTTGCATCACCAAAAGAACACCATCCCCACGGTGAAGCATGGTGATGACAGTATCATGCTTTGGGGTTGCTTTTCTTCAGCTGGAACTGGGGCTTTAGTCAAGGTGGAGGGAATTATAAACAATTCCAAATACCAGTCACTTTTGGCCCAAACCCTTCAGGCATCTGCTAGAAAGCTGAAGATCAAAAGGAATTTCACCTTTCAACATGACAATGACCCCAAGCATACATCCAAATCAACAAAATAATGGCTTCACCAAAAGAAAATTAAAGTTTTGGAATGGCCCAGCCAGAGCTCAGGCCTAAATCCAATATAAAATCTGTGGGGTGACCTGAAGAGGGCTGTGCACAAGAGATGCCCTTGCAATCCAACAGATTTGGAGTGCTTTTGCAAGGAAGAGTGGGCAAATATTGCCAAGGCAAGATGTGCCTTGCTGATAGACTCCTACTCAAGAAGCCTGAATGCTGTAATTAATTTAAAAGGTGTTTCAACAAAGTATTAATTTAAGGGTGTACACACATAAGCAACAAGCTTTTTGTATGCTTTTTATTTTTTTATATTTTTCCCCTAACAGATTTGTTTGTTTTTCATTTGAATTGTACAGGTTATAGGTCACATTAAAGGCGGGAAAAGTTTTGAAATGATTTATTGTGGTCTCATTTTTTATATAACAAATACCTGGCATTTTAACAGGGATGTGTAAACTTTTTATATCCACTGTATCTCGTAGGGGTGGTTGAGGAGAAGGGAAGTCTGAATGAAGAGGTCAGTGCTAGAATCAGAGAGGTTGCAGCCCAACTGGCTTAGTGTTTCAAGTGTAGTGTATGAGAAAGAAGGCCAAAGAAGCTGAGAAGTAAGGTGTACAAGACAGTGGTGCAGCCCATACTACTGTATGGTACAGAAACCTGGGCAGTAAAGGCAGAGCAAATGAGGAAGCAAGAGGTGATGGAAATGAAGTGCCTGAGATGGGTGGTAGGATGCACACTGTGGGACAGACAAATACATAAGGACATAAGAGCAGAAGCCAGAGTAGCTCCAATTCTAGAAAAGATCATGGAGAACAGATTATGGTGGTTTGGGCACATGTGCAGAAAATCCGAAACCAATCTGTTGAAGAAGATTTGGGACAGACAGGAAGAAGGAAAGAGGGAAATTAAGGCATCCAGCAAAGAGGTGAATGGAGTGTGTTATGGAAGATCTGCGACAGGCAGCCATATGTGTCGAAGAAGGCAGGAGTGTAGCATTGACTCGAGAGAGATGGCAACAGTTAACTTGACACCCTGACCCCATGTAGAAAGTGGGAAAATGGGGGTGGTTGATGATCATGACACGATAATTTGGATACCTTCAAGAACTGTAGCTACAAAGAATGCTCTGAACCTGGAAATTGTGTCCATCTTGTAGTCCTTAGTATGCAACAGAGTATGTTGCTGCAGTGCAAAATTCATCTGTCAGAATTCCTGGAAAAAGGCTGTGGAAACTGAGATGGACCTTGCAAAGTGAATTCTAGGCTTGGCTGATAATGACTTGCACCCTGAAGAATATGCAAAGGTTATGCAGTCAGACAGCCATCTGAACAGAGTTAATTTAGATGCTTTTTTGGCCTGGGCTGTTTGAGGCAAAGGACTCAAAAGAGATGGACAAGAAGTTATCTTTTCTGTTTGCTTTTGTCCTGTGGAGGTAACATCTGAACTCCACATGTAGTACACTTAATATCTAGTGTGTTGTATGTAATCTCCCCCCCCTGTTTTCCCCTTTTTTGTAGAATGATTGACCAAAGAAACAGGTAAATGGATCGGTTAGTTTAGATAGGACTCTAAGGTAATTTTGGGAGTAAAAGAGGATCAGTTCAGAGGGACACTTTGTCTTTATGGAAAAACAAGGAAGAATGGGTTGATAAAGCTTGCAATTCTGAAATCCTACAAAGAACAGTTTTCTGAGAGATAAATTTTAGCTTTGTAGAAGAAGCTGATTCAAAAGAGGCTTTTGACAAAATTTTAGGACAAAATCCAGGTCCCAGGGTAGAGTTGAGTCTTTTATTGGGTTGCGTAGAAGAAAGACTCCTTTCAAAAATGCCTTGCATAACTTGTGAGATGTAAGAGAATGTCTGTCAAAGTTGTTATGAAAGTTAGAAATGGATGTTAGTTGTACTTTGATAGTAGGGTAAGTAGAACCATCCTCAAATTTTATAGGAACTGTAGGACCACTGCAGTGGAAGCAGAAAAGAGGCCTATGCCCTGATTGGTAGCCCATATGGAGAAGTGCTTCCATTTACTTTTGTACACTTTGAGTGGATTTTATTGGAGAAGCAGAGATAATGTGTACTACACTCTTGGATAATGAAGGTCTTTGGCCACTAAGAGAACTGGAGAAGCCATGCAGTTAATTTCAGCATCTCTAAATCTAGGTAAAGCTGCTCAGACAGATGTGAGAGAAGATCCAGGTGGGGCTCTGTAAGTCATGGGCACTTCATTAACTGAGGCTTGAGCAGGGGAAACCAAATTTGCCCTAGTCAAAATGGGGCAGTGAGGATCACATTTGCTTTGCAAGCTCCTGCTTTCTGCAAAAATCTTAAAATTAGAGCAAGAGGGGAAAAGGCTTACAGAAGTCTGGAAAGCCATTGACTGACTAGATCATCTCTTGGAGACTATCCCTTTGGAGAGGTTAGCTGAAATAGCTGCTACACCTAGTGGTGTTGGAAGGGGGATGCAGATAGATCACAGCAAGCTGGCCCCAGTAGTGGAATGTTTGCTAGACTTCTGTGGAAATGTGAAACCACTTGTGAAACATTAAGTTGGACATGCTCAGCCTGTCTATTAGGCAGTTAGCATTCCCTTTAATATGCATTGGAATCAAAGTCAGTGGCTTTATTTTCGCTTTATTTATTTTTATTTATCCTTTTATTGACTGGGTTATGACTAACCCAGTCAATAAAAGGATAAATAAAAATAAATAAAGAGATGTGAAGCAGTCACAAATTGCCAAACGTTTTTGGCCTCTCTGCAAAGGGAGTAAGATTTAGTTCACCTTGCTTGTTCAAATGCCACGTGATATACATGTTGCCTGAGCGTAACTTGCTAGGTCCTGGAATTCCAGCTACAGAATATTGATGTGAAGATTTTCCTGTTTCTGATTTAAAATTCCTTGGACCATCCTCCCCTCAAAATATGCCCCCCAAGAGAGAAGGCATCCATGGTGACCACGTCCAAGGATGGAAGAAGAACAAAGGACCTCTCCATAGGAAGAATTGGCAGAGGTTTGCTACCATTTCAAACGAGTCCTACAAAGTTGGGTGATGCAGCTTAAGGCAGAGGGGTGATCTAAAATTTGGTCCATTGAAAACAAGTATCCATTGCAGTATGTGCATATAAAATCATGCATGAATGACCGTGGCTATCATAGTTGCCCTCACCTCTGGGACTCAGAGTACCAGATAAGCCATAGGATTGGACTGAGCTAGAATACATTGGGATTGTCAGTCTAAGGGACTGAATAATGCCTAGGGGAAGACTGACAGTGCAGTTTGTTGCGTCCAGATGGCAACCAATAAACAGTATGGACTGAGTATGTTGAAGCTATGACTTTTCATTGTTGACAGAAATACCTAAGGATAGACATAACTGTAGCAAGTAATTTCTGGCTGTGACAAGAGACTCTCTGATTGTAGCAGTGAGGAGGCCAGTCGTCCAAGTATGGAGAACAAATGAATCCCTCTGAGTCTCAGGTTGCAACTACTGCCTTGCACTTAGTAAACACCTAGGAGGAGTGAGGCCAAAGGACAGGGCTGTGAACTGAGAATGATGGGCTCCTAGCCAGAAGTGCAAAAGCTGACCAAATGCCTTGACAATCTTGATATGAAGATAGGTATCCTGGAGATCTCTTGAGCACATCCAGTCATTTGCTTTCAGACAGGGCAAAATCACTTGCAACTGAGGATTCTGCAGGGGTCTTCTTGATCTGTAAGTTTAGGCCTGTGATGTCCAGGATTGGCCTGAGATCCTTGTTTTTCTTTGCATCTAAAGAGAATTTTGAATACATTTCAGACCCTCTCTGTTCTGATGGGGCTTCTTAGATGACTGTTTTTCCTAAGAGAGCCACTGCTTCTCTTTTAGCCACTTTTAGTTGATGAAGTGGGATGTACTAGAGTAGCTGAGATTGATGGGATGGGAGTATAGCCTCTGGATACTGTCTGTCTCTCCCAAAGTTTCTCTGTGAAGGCTATCCATACAGCTGAGTGGAGATACAGCAGCTGTTGACTGCCAACAGTTGAACAAGCCTTCAGGGACATTGGGGTGTTTGCCTGAAAGGGGGCCCCAGAAATTTCTAATTTTGTGATGCTTCTACCACAGTCATTCCTGTCTGAGATGTAGTCAGTGAGCTGCCATGGTGATTGGGAATAGATCTGATTCTTGTCACAGAATCTCTGAGGGGTCTCAAATTTGACTTCTGTGGCAGAATCATCATACCTTCCTGCTCACACCAGAATAACTTGACTTTCACTGTCGATCCAAATAAGGTAGAACCATCATAGGGGACATTGGTGAAGGATGCATTAAAGTTGTCTGCAAAGTCACAAAAGAGGAGCCAGGCATAACATCTGATGGTAATTTATGTGCCCTAGTTGCTTCATCAGCTATATTATGTAACAGCCGCATGAAGAGGTTAGCAGTGGTACCTGATACTGTGTCTAATTGTTTTCTTGGCTCAGGCATGGGTGGCTTTCCCAAAGATCGTAAAGCTTGTTCCACTAAATCTCTTTGGAAGTGATTCATATGTGCTGCATAGATCAGTGCCCCCAAGGCAAAGGTACCCAAAGTGTGTGTACACTTCTCCATTCTGCTTGTCGCTCTAGGCTCCATGTTGGGTAGATGGACATTGGCTGCATTATCTGACAGCTCACACTTGGTGGCTGCTGCCATTCCTATAGAGTCCAGCAGAGGCCCATTGTACCAGTGTTGCTTATCCTTAGGGGGAATCTGGTTCTTGCCTTGTTTTCCTAGTGTCCAAATTTATAAGATGGTTAGAAGGAAGGGCAATCTAGGAGGTAGAGGGTACAGAACAGTAATCCTTAATGAACACTTCTTCATTCTGAGAGGCAGCCATTTGGCCAAGATTCACTGTCTCCCTGTCTGTCTCTCTTTCTCTCATCAATTCCTAGATCTTACTAAAGAAAGCATCTTCTGGAGGGGATTTGGTGGAACCGTATAACTCATCCAAGCTGGTTTGTGATATTAAAGACTCATCTCCTCCTGCACATCATTTTCCTGGGAATATCCAAAGAAAATCCAAAGGACTCTTATTGGACCTGTAATGGTTCCTTGAGGCTATTCATTCTGCTGCGTCCAGGTGATGTTTGATGAATAAGCCGGGACACTGATTTTTGAGTGCCTGGGGCTAAAGCTGATGTCCATGGAGGCTCTGCAGGTGTCCACAGATGAGTGGCAATCATCCTGTACATCACTTTGATTGTTGACCACAAGTCCAACTTTATTAGAGATCCCCAGTCTGGATTTCTGCCAGTCCTTTTGAAGTTGATGTTAGTGATGCTGAAGAAGAGAACCATAGCATCGATGACCTGGAGGACTTTGAAGTGGAGATCACTGCCTGATGCATTGATAGCCAAGGATTGTGACATCAAATAACAGTGCCAAAGACCTGACATCAAGCAGTCAGCCCTGAGATTCATTTAACACTGAAAGTCTCTCTTCCAAGTAAATTGGATGTGAAAGTGCTGTTGCAGCAGTAAGTGTACCAGTCAGTGCTGGATATAAAGGATCCAGTAGATGTCTCTGCTGCAAGACCTCTGGACATGGACCATGGAAGGAGCAAGAATGATTGAAGAAGAGCCAAACCCAATCCACCTTTGAGAGGGATGGAATGTCATCCATCTCAATATGTGCCTTCTGAAAAGTCCTCATATAATCTCATTCAACCCGACAAACTAAAGAGAGGAGTTGAAAAGTGGCCTTGAGATGTAGTAGGATGGCTCCCTTTCCAATGAATGTCTCCTCACAGCTGGTTTTGGAGGTCTGTCTGAGTTAACTATAGGCTCCAAAGAAGGAAGAGTCAAGGCAGAAGATTCACATACTGAAACGGATGTCAGAGAAACGTGCGCTGACTTCTGCCTTGGGGATTTCAGGGGCAGTGATAGGCCAGCATCATCCAATTTCCTCTTTTTAGTACCTGAATCTTTGTCCTTTTCCTTTTGTTTATCTTTCTTTTGTCTCGGGTCTGCCTGCAGCAGGGTCAGGAGGAAGGATCCCTTTTTAAAATCAGCTTGTTTCTTCTGTCAATTATAGAACAAGACCCAAAGGCCTTAAGATATTACAGTCTGAGAAGAGGTGCAGTGGCCCCAGGCATAACACCAGGCATCATGGGTGCCCTGAGGAGGAGTGTTATGGCTGCATTTGCCATATTCTCTGAAGCTCTTGTAGGACTAAATCCTTGACAAATACCACCACATCAAAAAAATGGAAATTAGAAACTGCACAAACTGCAAAACAGTAACACAGTAATGATAGTACAACAAGCTACCTGAAAAGATTTTTAAACTAATATAGAAAGATTTGTATTTGTTAGAGTGTTTTATTGTAAGCAGCAATGAGAAGAGATGTTAGACCTCCTACCTAAATGTTGCAAAGGAGCTGAAGAATTTGCAGTATATAGCAGGAAGATGAAACAGCCCTAGATCAGAAATTCCCCAAGAAAAGTAGAGTTATTTGATAAAAAAATGCAATAAAGGATCACTTAGCTGATTTGTCTGAAAACTAATGGCAAAAAATGAGATCTGAGGTCAGTTGTTGCACAAGAGGATTCTGGAAAGAAAGAAAATCTTGAAGGACCTCAAGGCAAGGAGCAGTGGCAAAGGCTGGAGATATATATTTGGAAAATAAAGATTCTCCTTCAGTGTTGGCCTTGGAGACAGTGAGTAAGTTCTTATTGTTAGAGCAAAGTGGTCTACTGGAACTGTAAGGAAAGATGAGATTTTGTAGTTCAAGGGTTCTGGTTGGTTGTGTTACAATTTTGTGAGTTAGAGAGAGTTGGTTGTAATGAATAATGTTGGGAGCTAAAGCCAGTCTAGTATCCTTAAGCTGTACAGTAATGTGATCTATATGCGCAGTCAGATGCAAACTTAGCAATTTTATTATAACATGCTTCCAGCTTAGATAAGTCAGTTTTCCTTAGATTAGTTATAAATGGAGAGGCATATAGTAGAGTGGAGAGCAGATGGGTTTGTGCTAATGTAATTTTGGCCATTGTGGTCAGGAACCTTTTGTGTCTATATAGACCTCCAAGTTTCTTATAGACTTTTTTATAGTTGGGGAGACATGCAAGTCAAATTTTAGATTATTGTCTATTTCCACTCCATAAGCTTTGTATGGGTTGTTGGGGAGATGACAGTATTGTCTTTGGCTATTATGTTAAATGGCAGGCATGAGATAGATGTCTTGTTAGGATGACAGAGTAATAATTTAATTTTGTTTGGGTTCGGGATTAGATGGGCATTGGCTAACCATGTTTCAACTAAAGTGAAAGATTCCTGTGTTTGAGAATAAAGAGCTGATAGAGAAGTGGCAGCACAGATAAGTGTTGAATTGAGTCTAAATTATATTATTGCACACTTGGAAAAGTGAACGATAAATAATTGACCCCATGTAAACGAAAGCTTACAACATCGAAACCTTAGAACAGAGATTTTTTTCCAAGGGGAAAAAATTGCTGTTCTGAAAAAAAAATACTTTAAAACATTAGATAATGTGGAGGGCTTCGCCCCCAATACCCCCCAACATGGGGGGCTTTTTCCCCCACACACACCCCCTACTTAAATATACCAACTCTGAGATCGCACTACAGTGCCGAAAACAGCAAAGTAATGAAAGCGGCCAAGCAAATTCTTTCCCAGGGAAAGAATTCGCTGAAAAGCCGCTTCGTTATTTTGCCTTTTCGCTCTTGTCAGTTTGATCAAGGCGTATTTGACAAACTGCATCTGCGATCTGGTAATAGGAACCCATTGAATCATTTGCATACTGCATTATAGAGCCATGTGGAGTAGCTGTGTATAGATTATTAGTAAAGAGGGTGAAAAGGAGAGGGCCTAAGATAGATCCTTGGGGGACACCAGTGGATAAAGGAAGGCATGGAGATAGGTCGCCCTGCCATAGAACAGATTGTTGATGGCCTTATAGGTAGCTATGAATCCATGCTGTGGCAGATGGTTAGAAGGATAGTTCAGTTAGTACATTTATTAGTTTGGAATGGGAGACCTTATCAAAAGCTTTTGATAGGTCTAGAAAGATGGCAGATACAAAGTTGTTATTGTTCCTTTGATGGTTTTATGGTATTAGTGAAGGATAAGAGAGCTGTAGTGGTACTATATGATGGGCAAAACCCATGCTGAGTGTTTGAGAGAAGGCTGTTTGTTAGTAAGAATTTCATGACCTGGAGATGAATACACCATTCGAGTACCTTAGAAAGAGGTGAAAGAATAGCCATTGGCCGATGGTTTGTCAGTTCTGTGGAAGGTCCCCCTTTATGAAGTGGGATTACATGGGAAATTTTCCACAGTTGTAGCACCTTGTTTTCAAGAATGGATCTATTTATAAGGATTGATACTGGGAAAGCTATAGATTCAGCTGCAGTTTTGAAGTATTCACTAGGTAAGTCAAGTCATCTATGGCAAGTGTAGTAGGTTTTAGTTTCTGGAGTAGTTTTTTTATAGTGGCTGTAGGAACTGGGGAGAAAGAGAATGAGGCATTGCAGGTTGTAGACTTGGCTGGTTTGGTATCAGGAGTAGGAGTTTGCTTCTTGGGAAGGGCAATTATAGATTCAGTAAAATGTTTGTTAAAAATGGTAGCTATGCTATCAGAATTGTTGTGGATGTTTGGGGTTGGTGTAGTAGATATTCCTGGGTGAAGGACTGAGTTTATAGCCGGCCAGAGTTTTTGAGGGTTTGTTTGATATGTGTTTTGAATGTTATGATAGAAATTTATTTTATCCTCTTTTATTTGTTTTTTTACCTTATTTCTAAGTTCTTGATACTATTGTTTAAGAAACTACTATGTTAGTTATTACACCATAGTTCCCAGGCTTTATCTATACTTTTCAGAAGGGCCCAATGCCTCTGCTTAGCCAGGGGGCATAGTTTGATTCTACTCTGATGGTTCTGACAGGGGCATGTGCATTTAATATATCTAAAAATGATTTATTAAAGTGGTTCACTGCATAATCGAGGTCAAGGTATTTGAGTGGAGTCCAAATGCACCTTTGTAGATCAGCTTGGAAGTTGTCAAGATTAAAGTTATATTTTTTCTGAGTTGTTTAAACATAGGTTTTGGTGGGAATATGTGTTGTCGTATAAGAAATGTGGGTAGGTGGTTGCTCAGACCATCAGGAAGGTAACCTGACTGGAATGAGTGAGAGGAGTTATTTAGTAATATCCAGTCCAAGGCCGATTGTTTTTTACTAGCTTTATCTATTCGGGTAGGTTCTTGAATAGTTTGTGTAAAACCATGCAAGTTTATGTGATGGATGGGGTGATCTGTATCACATGCCAAACCAGTCTGAATTAAAATCACCCAATATGAATGTCTCCTTCTAAGGTACTACTTGCCCAGTGCAATAGATATTCTACAACTGGGGCATTACTTCCAGGTGGGATATAGCAGCCAATTATACTAAGTATTTTTCTTGAATTTATAGTTAGTGTGGTATAGATGATTTCTGCACTGTCAAGTTGTGGGATTTTGCAGTCAAGGAAAGTTAAAGTGAGATGGTCTTTAAAGAAGATAGCAACTCCACCTCCTCTTTTGTTGTGTCTATCCACCTGTAGTATGGAGTAACCTGGGGATAGTATTTAGTTATCTTTTGTACTTGGTTTTAGCCATGTTTCAGTGATTATTACTATGTCTGGGGAGTATGTGGCTAGAGTGGCATGGAGGATGTCTAATTTGCTGGCTATACTTCTAATATTAATGTTCATTAGCAATAGGTCTGATTTTTTTTCTGTTTAGGATTGGATGTGTAGGGCCTTTGAGACTAGAGCGACTAGGACGGTTGGTGTTATCTGAGAGTGGTCCAGGGTTTGGGTGGATGTCACCACTAAGCAGTAGCCTAGAGGCAATGTTGGTAAGTAGCTTCAGTTGTTTGTTCATTGTTGAATAACTGAGGTTTTTACCGACTATCTTTAGTATTTATTATTTTAAGTGGAAAATATTGGAAGCTAGTAATATTGACAAGTGTAGGACAGATGGTGAGATATGTACATGGAGTAGTATGGTAAGGTGGGTTTGGGGTGTGATGAAACATGGGTGTTTGGAATGTGTTGTGGTGATAAGCAGTGAGGTGAGAGAGTAATACAAGTGCAGTAAGAAGTGATAGGTGAAGCACAAGCATGTTCTAGGTCCAGGAGGAGGAAACTGGATAACAGGAAGTGCATCTAATTGGATGGATAGAGTGAGGGACTGTCAGCCTAGTGCACAAGAGTAGAACCACTGGGGGCGGGTGGGATATGGGAGCAGGGTAGGGGAATGGAGTGAGCCCAAAGGGCGAATGGAGCGGGCAGAGCAAGCCCCAGAAGGAGGGAGTCCAAAAAGAAAAGAAAAAAACAATCAGGATCCAGGAACTATAAGATGCTTCTGATGCTAGTTTTGCAGATTTGCAGTAGGTCCATCAAGGCTGTACCAGAGGATGCTTTGTAGGCCAGGCATAGGTTGCCTCTTAGCAGCCTATAGGAGACTTAAGTATTGTTTTCTAAACCATGAATTCTGTATGAGAGAAACTTCTGTGTATGCTGCATTTATTGCTTATGTCTGGTCAGCTATATGCCAAAGTTGACATTGTATTCAATGATTGTTTCTTATGAGGGCAAAGTACATTGGAATGATGACATCTCTGGACCTGTATGCCATACCATTTCTTATAAGTTGTGCGACATAGAATGATTTCCTTAATGGTCAAAGACCAAGTTGCTATCTACATGTGTTCCCAAATTGCTGACTACTGAGTCTACTGTTAAGGGTGTATTATCAGTGTAGTAATTTGTGGGGGTGGCTGTCACTTGCGTCATTGCCTGGCATAACTAGATGCCCAGAAAGCCATCAGTTTACCTTCTTTCACAAGGCAAACAAGGTCAAAGTGTCCCAGATTCACTGAAGACATTGGCTTATTAAGCAGTATTACAGGTCAGCAAATTCAACAATAAAGTAGCAAGTGATGGTAAATGAATTAGAAAGATTTACCTCCTTGATTTTATAGGGACTGGTTTAAGGTTAAAATTGATAAGTTGGCAGCGGTAGCACTACTGCCGAGTTTGGATCAGGATAGCCAAACAGAATACAATGGTGCACAAAACAAGGCAATGTAAATTATAGCCGTGCAATCTTGACAGCCTAGTTAATGGAGTGCAGCACTGTGTAAAGCAGAGCAATATAATGGTACTAAAAAATTAACAGCCAGTCAGAAATCACTTGTTTCAGTGGCTGGCATGACCAAACACTCAGGAAACCAGAAAATTGCCTTCTTTCATACAGGGGAAGGTCTGGTGATGGCCATGAACAGTGGTTAGCCAGACTGAATATAACTGATTTCACTGTCTATAGTTAAACTTACAGTATAGAACCTTCATTTTTTATGGTTTGAAAAGAAATGAAGGTAGCAGAGAGCCAGGCAACAATTTCTCTGTAGAAGGGATACATTTCTGCCAGTGTTCTACTAAATTTTGGATTGACTTCTTAGACTGCTAGGTAGAAAACCATCCATATAGCCAAAATGCCTAACGTGTAATCATGTAATTGTTGTATGATGATTGTGATTGTGTTATTACAAAGTGATAATTGCCACAATTAAGTTAATGTACTTATTTCATGATTTCTCACATCTTCCTTTCCAATAACTGTTTGGTGCTCGTGATTAATGAATATGATCAACCAGCTAAAAATTTCACATGCAACAAATGTTTTACATTTCTTGCTTATTCTGCTCACTGTGCTTTCCTTTAAGTGTGACGTCTCTCAGACTGAGGTATATGCTCTGGTCATACTTTGCATGCTTTAAATGGAGCATAATTTGCAGTATACTGCCATAATAATGAGATGAAAAATATGCCACCGTAGGCCGAGTGATAATGCCTCACTACCATTCCCAGTCTGCTTACTAAACTGAACTCTACATACATTTAAAAGCTATTTCTATTTTCTGCTACTCAGAATGGAAACAGACACCATTTTTAGTTAGTATGTACTGTTCTTTCTTTACACACACACACACACACACACACACACACACACACACACATTTCAGCAGGAATCGCTTTTCACCCCAAGTGGTAACACACAGCTTTTTTTTTCTTTCTCTTATGTATGTTTTTTAGCCTTGAAGCCTTTGGATCTGCTTTAAATTTTTTTTTTTATTTTTTTTTGCTTGCCATGCCATGACACACATCTACCTACACCCTACCTACTAATTGCATTTCCATTTTTTTTTCCTTTTTTTTTCATTTTTTCTTTTCTTTTTTTCTTTTTTTAAACCCTTGGTTGCCAATGCAAATGTGCATATTTAAATATCTGCTGCCTCATCAGGGTGTACATGTGCGCACGCACACACACACACACACACACGGCTGCCACTTTCTATAATTTGGAAGGGCTAAATGTACATCTGCAGCATGTGTGCTGTATGTAGTACGTACACCTCCTCTCCAGTAAGTAGAAGCACTGCATCACACTGCACTGCCTTTCTCCTCACAGGACTGGTAAGCCATGCCGGTTGCCCCTTCCTACCCTACCTTGCCAGTTCCTTCAGCATCCTGGTTAGTACTTAGTCCCGAGTGTCCTGAGTTTTTACCCCACAGTGTCACTGGGTTAGCATATTTAAAGGTTGTTTTTAGCAGAGTATTGGTTTACTGCAAGACTGCACACAATGGACAAAGTACAGCTCTGGTGTACTTTTCATTTACTAGTGGAAGAGTGTATCTTTTGATTTTCCTTTCTTTCTGTGAGATAAATTATCTGTCAGTTGATGGTTCCTGCCACTAGCTTAGCTTGTTTCCAGCTGTTCTTTTCGATATTATTTATTTATTTATTGGTACAAGTGCACGATAACCTTGGGTAAACCTTTTAAACCTTTGTGCTGTCACATTCTAATACCATATCTCTTTCTCTCTCTGTTGCAGGTTACTCAGAAGATGGAGGTGCACGGAAAGGAGAGATTATACCAGAACATGAATTTGCAGTTGGACCTGTACGTCTGGATGATGAGAATGAGTTTCCACCTGTAAGCATCCTGAATAACTAAAACTGAAACTCAAGCACTTGCAAATGGACCAAATGACAATCCTGCCATGGCTGTGTGGCTGTACTTTACAGTTCTTGAAACAACTTTTTTCATGGGGTACCATTCTCATCATAGTGGAATAACTACAGCATAGCCTGAGAGCAGTTTTTATTTGCAGATTCTATTTTTACATTTACCAGAACTTTCCAGATCAGAAGACTGCATGCTGTGAAAGTTTAATTTTTATTGTCCATGCATTACTCTGAACAGATCTACAGCAGTCTTCCAGAAGATTTCATCATTAACTCTGAAGTGCTGTTTAAGCTGTCCCCCCTTTTGCCACAAAATATTATAGCTTTAGTTTTTTTTAGTGAACTTTCGAGCTGTTAAAAATTCTACAGTATGATATCCCCTGCCTTTTCTCTTCAGTTTAGTGTAGCTTCAGATGTATACTTCTTCATGGTACATAAGTGTCCTCTTCATGCTTTCTGTTGAGATAGGTTGTGCTTGTGTTATTCATGCTTTTTAGCAGGTAGACTATAACCAGAACATACTGGTTGTGAAATGGAACTGACATATTTTGTTTACAATCTGATTGTGGAATTGCAGTGTGGAGAAAATGCTAACTCCTAGGGCAAGCAGGAAAATGTGCTATATTGTGAAATAACTTTATTGCTGAAAAGGTATTAGTCATTTATAGCCAGTGGGATTTTTGTTGTAAACAAGGCTAAGCTGTGCTTTTATGGAAGTAGAACAGTGTTTCCTTTTTTAACAGTAATTGATGATTGGCTGTGGGCAGTGATGGTTAAACCTATTACTACGTATACACAGCAGTGGGAGTGGAGCATTGCTAATATGCAATTCCATTATTTAGAAAAATTTAGCTTCTAAAGAGAGGCATTTTAACTCTGATCTTTTTCTAGTAGTGTCTTTATCACCTTCTGTAGCTGGGGATTGCTTTCTGATGAACTGATGTACATGATATGCCACATATGCGTTCAGCTCAATGCAGTTAGCCCCACATTTTAATTTTTTAGGAACCTGAGGTGCACATGCATTCTACAGATCACGTCAGCATGCTTGCACACTCCTGTTGTCCTAGTTCTTGAACATTTTGTAACTTGGCTTTTGTTCTTTGTTGTATTGGACTTTGGAAGGGTGAAAGTTTAGTAAACAGAGTGAAAGTTTGTTTTCCACGCTATCATTTTATGTATTTGCTTTCTGGGGAACATGACAGTTGTAGCTTTTGGTTTTAACAGCAACAGTCAGCTAGACTTGCTGCTGCGAGTGATGCTGGTCTTGCAACAGGCATGCTGATTTTTTTTCTCCATTCAGCATGCATGTTGTGATAGCTAACATTCATCATATAAACTGCTTCGTGCATAGCCCTTTAAATGCTGGAGTTTTCCTGCAAACAGCCATGTGTTGCTGTTATGCTCCAAATTTCACAGGATAAGAAGTTTTATAAACTACAAAAGCAGTGTTAGTAAAATAATTTTTTCTGAGCCAGTGATCTGCACAACAGATTTGCAGATCTATAGACACCTATTTATAAACTTTGCATAAAAGTTCAAGTGTATGAGATTTGTTTTTGATTTTTTTTTTTATTTTCAGTTCGTCTTTAACTTGACTATACTTGGAAGAGATAGACTCATTGCTCTTCTTTGTAGACTTGAAGGTAAAAGCAACTCTTGGTTTCCATCAGTTAAGTATGGCTACTGTTGTTTTACCAGGAAACTGTGTAACTTGAAATACTTGTTCTGCAAAGGTAGATTTGTATAGCATGTTAGTTTTTACCCCACCTACCTCCATTATTACCTGAGGACCTGCTGGCCAGTGGCCTGTTTTGTTTCTTCTACTCTGCCCTCACGAGTCCATTCCTTTGTGCTACTCTGACCACTAAAGGATGTAAATTTGTGTATGTGTGTATATGCATGCATGTATTCGTGGAAAGGGCATTGACTTCAAATTGCTACTGCTAGTGAATTCTCTGTTGTCCTCCATTCTCTCATAAATATTGTGGTCTGAAAAGAAGTATCCATCCACATATGAATACAACACCCCTTTCAGTAGCATGGTCCTCTGCACCAAATTTCTAACTTGTCTTGGGAGGACATCTGCTGTAGTGGCTCTTGTCTCTTCCTTGCACTGTAAAGGCAACAGTGAAGTAGCCATTCATGTACATCCCCCACCAAACCCTCCTAAGCTATGGGCTGTTGTTCACATTCAGATCACTACTAGCTTGGTAGGACACCCTCCCTAGTGCCAGAGGGCTAACGTGAACTTTTTGATGCAGTTAATTGCTTTGTCACTACACTTCTTTAAGTCCAAAAACTCAAAAGTCCAAAAATCAACTTCACAAACTGAAAATGCTTAGTAGCAACTGGAAACGGGTGTAAAATCCTTTTGTTTATTACATATCTTTGACCATCTGGGCATCAGCAAAAAGTAGTAGCAGTTTGACAACTGAAGCAGAAAGTGTTCTAGACCCTTTGAAATTCTAAATCTTTATTTGCAGCAGAATCTGATGTTATTGTAGCCTACATAGTTACACAATAAAGTAATACTCGACATGCCACATTTCACTTCTGTCATCTTTTTTTTTTTTTTTTTTGTTAGCTGGACACAGAATAGATGAGATGTTGGTATACCACTTGATAGTTTTTAATTCAGATTTTTTGGAGTCATATTCTAATCAGATTACTTCACCAAGTTTTAAGCTGCTTCCTGATACCACACACAAGAACATCAGCAAATCCCACTTAGAAGACTGTGTTAAAAGCCTAGTTTGACCTAATGAATGGCATTCAGATGCCATAGTTGTTTCCTTATACTTTTATAATAAAGCTTCATTCATTGTTACCGTCTCCACTGCTTTTTCAAAGCACTGTATCGCCATTTATTTTTTTCAGTATTGATTTATTTCCTTTGCTTAGAGATTTGTTACTGTGTCATGCCCACCTTTATTCCTACCCCAGCTATTTTAGTGCTTCATAACTGTTGGCGGTGTCATCTTAAGGGTAAGAAAGTCAGGTTACACATACATTTACAGAGGAAAATAAACACACGTGAAGGCAATCAATCTGGTTAAAAAACAGAAGAGGTTAACAACCCTCGCTTCCTCCTTTATTATAAAGCACATGGTCATGTGACCTCTCTTGGCCTCTCCACACCAACGACGTCAGTGTAAGAGCACACATACGATCATTCACTCTCTTTTATTATTGTCAGCCAACATCCCCCATTTGCTCTTACGCTGTATACAAATACATTTTAAGAACATATTTTTGGATAACTTTTCCTTCACATCCCAAATACGTAATACATGAACTTTTCAATCTTTGATCTCGTAGAAGGTTTAGTAAAGATATCTGCAACCATGTCCATTTTTGGGCAATATTCAGTGCTTATTTTGTCATCATCGAGTGCTGATCTAACAAAATGATATTTAATGTCAACTTGTTTACATCTCTGTCAGCTTACTGGATTCTTCAACAAAGCGATTCCTCCTTGATTGTCCTCAAATATTGTTACTGGCACATAATTGCACTCTCCATCCATTCCACTTAACAACTGCACAAGGTACAAACTCTCCTGTGTTGTTGCTGCTAATGCCATGTACTCTGCCTCACATGTAGAGTCACCCTTTGTTGCTTCTTTGATTTCCATGAAATAATAGGCCCATCTCTATTGAGACTAAAGCAATAACCTGTTGTACTACGTCTATCGTTTTGATCTGTTGCCCAGTCTGCATCACTGTATGCTACAAGCTGAAGTTTCCCTTCACTTTTCTTGTAACACACCTCTCTGTCCAATGTACCCTTTAAGTATCTTAACACATATTTGGCTAGCGTTAAATGAGATTCTCTCAATTGTGACAAATATTGTGAAAGTTTACTTACAATCCAGCTAAGATCAGGTCTCGTGCTTGTCATAACATATATCAAACTACCCACAAGCTCACGATATTTTCTTGGATCTGTAGATTCACTGTCACATTCAAAGTTTGTTTTTTGTTCAGAAGGGGTACTTCTTACTTTACAATTAGACATACCAAATTTCTCAAGAAATTTCGTGTTGTACCTCTTTTGGTTCATCTTTACTTCACCACTATTCTGGGTAAAGTCAATGCCTAGAAAATGTCTTAGCTTTCCCAGATCTTTCATTTTAAATTTAGCTTTGAGCATTTCCTTTACATTGTTTACTGATTCATTGTCACTAGCTGCTATAATGAGATCATCAACCCATATAATTAGGACTGTTTTCTCATTTTTAGCTTGTCTAGTGTATACACAGTGGTCTGCGGGGTTTTGGATAAAACTGTTTTCACAAAGATAATCGTGCAACATTTTGTTCCAGTTACACCCTGATTGTTTCAATCCGTACAATGACTTATTCAGTTTACAAACCAATTTTGCATCATTATTTGATTTCTTTTCAAAACCTTCAGGTTGCTCTATATATACCTCACAGTCAATAGGAGCATGTAAATAAGCCGTTTGTACATCCATCTGGTGCAATTCTTAATCATACTGAGCTGCCATCTGCTTTAGACTTCGTACAGATGTCATACTTGCAGTTGGTGCAAATGTTTCATTATAGTCTATACCAATGACTTCACTGTAGTCTTTAGCTACATATCTAGCTTTGCAAGTCTCAGTATTATCTGCATTGTCTTTTACAGTGAAACCCCCCCCCCCCCCCACTGCATTTTTATCTTCCGGCAGTGTGGTGAGTGTAAATGTGTTGTTTTCCTTTAAAGACTTAAGTTCCTCCTTCATAGCTTTGATCCACTTCTCCGAGTTAGACAAAGTCATGGCCTCTTTAAAGCTCTACAGTGTGTTACATATTAGTCTGTAACAATAGTCAACACGAACTGTCACATAATTGTCATTTTCAACTTTACACTCGTAGTCCTTCAATTATGCAGGTGGTTTTCTCTCTCTTTTGGAGTAGTGCGTATCCTGCCTTTCCTCTTCTTGCCTTACTTTTGTTTCTCCATCATTTATTATAGATTCAGTGTGAATCACTTGTATTTCTTTTGTGATTTGACTGTCAGCCCTTGACTCTGACTTAACGTGCACACTTCTTCTGGTACTAAAATCTTCATCCATCACTTCTGGGTCTGTCTGAATCTGGCATTCAGCTACATTCTTAGTAATGAACTTGACTAACCTGTGTCTAAGGACCCTTCCTGTGTCAGGATAATAGACCAGATATGATGGGCTGTTTTTGTCATGTCTGACAAAAATCCCTTTATCACATCTTGGGCCTAACTTCTTTCTATCTTGTCTGTATGAATAACACACTGATCCAAATTCTCTCATCCTTGAAAGATCAGGTTTCTTCCCTGTTAGCATGAAGAATAGGGTCTGCCCCACACGCCTGTTATAACATCTGTTGCGAATAAAAGCAGCAGTCATTACTGCATATGTCCACAGCTCTTTAGGTAAGTCATTCTCTATCAACATACACCTTGCCATTTTGAACAGTGTTCTCCAATTTCTCTCTGCTGTCCCATTCTGATGGGGAGAGTAAGGTGCGGATGTTTCGTGCCTTATAACATTTTTATTCAATAGTGACTGAAAGTCTCTCAACATGAGCTCAGTGCCATTATCTGATCTGATGCACTTTATCTTCCCATAAGGTGCTGAATCTGCAGTAAACTTTTCAGTCGCCTTGACTGTATCACTCATGTTACATGTGCACACTTCTGTACACTGCTAAGTTCAGACAGTGCAGTGGTGCAGCAGTAGTGTTGTCGCCTCATAGCAAGATGTTCTCTGGTTCAATTCTCGGCCAAGGTGCCTTCTCTCTCTGGAGTCTGTATATCCTCCCTGCATTCGTATGAGTTTCCTGTGGGTGTTACAGTTTCCTCCCACGTTACAAAGACGTGTCTGAAGCATTTCGTCCTGGACCTCCACTGAAAATTGACTTTGTTCCATGTCAGACTTTCCCAGTAAAGAAATGTTAAATAAATAAATAAAATAAAATACTAGACAGCAAAGTAACCACCCTTGCAATCAATAACCCACTATTAAATTTAACAAAATAAACATAACAAAGTCCTTTTGTTTTGCTATTTGCAGTTTGAAAAAAAATTCAGTTAACATAAAACTAGATCATCTGAGCTAAAAAAGATCACTGATGGCAGTAGACTGATGCCGTAGCCCCTTCCCCACAAGTTGTGAAATGGCAGGCTTAACAAAAAAAAGTTACCTAGCATTCTGAAAGTAAATGCCAGTGCCATTTAACAGCATATATAGTCATAGTGGATGACAGTATGTTAATTTTGTAATCAAGCTTACAGTATATCATGTGCACTGCTTCACACATTAACAAACACCACCTGTACTAGCTGACTAATTAATAAAAACGTAAACAGAACATGCATACTTGCTTCTTGATTTAAAACCAGAATGCATCGGTATTTTAGGGCCACAAGTGACATAATAATAACACTTTAAAAAGTAAAGGCTAGCTAACCAAGCAAATGTAGATGGACCAGAAGACACTATCTGTAAGTACAGGCTAGCCCAACAGACAATGTAGATGGAGTAATGATAATGTTTATATGTACAGACTTTGGGTTTTCCAGCGGCCCAGTAAGGGAAAATAGTAAGTCCAGTCCCACAGTGCTTCTTTGTCTAGCAGTAGACTCCACAATTAAAGCAGCAGCAGAATGAAATGCCAGAAATCCGTTCTTATTTATCTTAGCAGTTTGTAGTAGTCTCTGTCTGAACTGAGAAGAAGATACAGCAGTAGCTGTAGCACAGTCAAAAAATGCTGAACAGCAGCTATATCTTGGGCACACTCCATTTCCAAAACCAAAATCAGCACTAACAAAGACAGGTTATGTACTCTTACTGAGTTGCTCACTCTGTTTCCTCCCACGCCATTCTTCTTTTCCAACCATCAATGCCTAAAGAAAAACAAGATAACTCTCGGCACCCTGTGGTATCCTTTTCTGAATTCACCTCTGTGGAATGAAGTATCAGGAACATCTGCTATTGGTCCTTTTGTCCCTTACAAACTCCATAATGTCAGACTGCCATTGGCTCTAAAACTGTGGCAATGAAAGACTGGAAATTAGAACCAACTGTGGTCAAAGTGGAACAGCAGAGGCACTTTACAAGGCTGAATTTGGAGCACTTGCCAAAAATGGAGCAGGTTGAGAGGTGTGGTAATAGGAAGAGAAGTGTATTATGAACATGGGCACAAGACTGCCAAAGAGCAGAGTTCAGAAGGTAATGTTTTTCGTTATCAAGAGGATAAGGAAATGTGGAAAGAGGGAACAATCACCCTGGATGAATGTAGAAGTAAAGGGATCTGTGGAAGCAGGGTGGCATGTAGAAATGTATGAAGTGGGGAAAAATGTAAATAGCAACACCTGAAAAATACATTCAATCCTACTTTGGGGGCTAACTAAAGTGGTTACAGTGAAAGGGATGGCAAAAAGAGAAAGGGACGGAGTAAACTCACCTTCAGATAAATTTGAGTCATACAGAGGAAATCAGCAAGATATTTTACAGGAAGGTTTGTTGGGAGTTAGTAGCAGTAGAAAAATAAATTAATTCTTCAACTGATTCATTACAAAGGAATGATGAGGCAAGATGCCAAAATAGGAGGGTATAGCAGGCATAATGAGGACAGAAGAACTGATGTGGAAGTGCAGAAAAGCAAATAAAGAAGGTCAAAGGAGATAAGCTGCAGAATCTAACTGATCTGACTTCCCATATACTAAAAGAAATGACAGCAGTGTAGTGTGAACCACAGTTCTATAGTTGCAATATAGAGACTGACTGACAGTAGTGCAGTGTGAACTACAGGTCAAGAGTTTTAATATAGAGACTGACAGAAGTGTGCTGTGAATCACAGGTCAGCAGTTGTACTATGGAGACTGACTGACATTAGTGTAGAGTAAACCACAGTCCAATAGTTTCAATACAGAGACTGGCTGACAGTAGTGTAGTGTAGTGTGAACCACAGGTCAAGAGTTTTATTATACAGACTGACTAACACTAGTGTGGTGTGAACCACAGGTCAGCAGTCGTACATGCTATAGAGCCTGACTGACATTAGTGTAGTGTGAACCATAGGCCGAGAGTTTTAATATAGAGACCGAATGAGTGTAGTGTGAACCACAGGTTGAGAGTTTTGTTATAGAGACTAACAGTAGTGTGGTGTGTACCACAGGGCAGCAGTTGTAATATAGAGACTGACTGATAGTGCAGTGTGAACCACAGGTTGACAGTTTTAGTATCTATTACAGACTGACTGCCAATGGTTTAGTATGAACTGCAGGCCAGTAGTTTCATTCTTCCACTCATAGAAAACCCTGCTTATTAATAAAGTATATCCAATAAGTAGAAATGAGCATACTAATATGAGCAAAACAGCCTGTACCAGATAATACACAACTGCATTGCAGCATTTGTGCTTAATACTGGCAGAGTAATGCAGTGTGAGCCACAAGTTCACAGCCTCAGTATCTATTTTGAGACTGGAGTGCTGGCAAGAAAAGAGTGAATGTTGGTGTTCAACAAACACACTGCCTTACTGGCATATGAATAGTAGTGCCCTACTACCCTCCCTCTAGCAGTCTATCAAAAATCAGAGCTCCTCCCACTACCTGTCTGTGGGTGTGAAGGACCAATCACTTGGCAGGACCAGGACTGCCCTTCAAACCCACAGACAGGACCCCTTCAGTTTTTTTGTGCCACAATAAGAGAAGGATCTCTTGGAAAGCTGCACTCCTGTCTGCTTTACTTCATCTACTGAGCTCAGATATGAAACCCTTTTAGGTTTTTATTCCTCCCTCTGCTGTTTTCTGTCTGTGATTGAACTGTGTATTCAGCTGATTTGCTTGTTGTCTTTCCATATTGAAAAATTGTATGTACTTTAAGTTTTATTTCTCTTTCAGTGTAAGAGTTGTTCTGCTTATTTTAAGCTAATTTAGAGTTTCTAACCCTTTGAATATGTTTTTCGACTATTGCTGAATGTTTAACTAAGTTTCTGTACCAAGGCTGTTTTAGTGCAGTTCCTCTAATTGCATTGTGCTGCCAGAATCACAAGTAAATCACTATTATATCCATTGTTAAAACCCTTTTTTGAAAAGTTTTGACAGGAAAACTTGTTTTCACATTTTATTTGAGATCATTGAGTAGATTTGTAGCATTTAGAATGATTTTTTCATTCAAATCACAATTTAACTCCATTTTGTTTGTGAAACATTTTACATGGATGCTTCTTTTTTATCAGTGCTGTTAAATTATCCCTTAAGACATAGAGAAACATACATTTATTTAAAACAAACAAGATTAACATAGTCACAGTTGTAAACATTACATATCACATATATTCATTTTTTAAAACTGTCATCAATCCAACATTACATACATTTATCAATTCCTGCCTTCCATTACACCTCACTTTCCCCCTCCAAAACATCATTCTGCATGTATTGTTCCCACAATTTCCATTTTCTTTGTAAATTGCCCCTACCCTTTTTTCTAAAGATCACACTTCCAGTTCTTCTATCGCTTTTACAGTATTCAATTCTTCAAATACACTTGGTTTAGATTTTGATTTTTATTTTCTAGTAATTGCTTTTTTGGCAGCCACTAGAATTAAACTTAACAAGGCCTTACTGTGTCTAGATAATTCAGATCCTGTATTACAGCTCAAAAAATAATTTCCTTGGTTACACCTATTTGCCCACCCAACATTTCTGACAGAGTACTCTGCAGGGAATTTTTAAAATTTCCCAATTCATTACACTCCCAAAGCAAGAGGTTCCCTGGTTCGATCCTTGGCTGGGGTGCCTTCTGTGCAGAGTCTGCATGTCCTCCCTGTGGCTGTGTGGGTTTCCTCCAGGTGCTCCGGTTTCCTCCCATATCCCAAAGACATGGTGTAGGTAGATTGGACACTCTAAATTGGCCCTAGGCATGAGTGCATGTGTGTGTGTGTGTGTGTGTGTGTGTGTGTGTGTGTGTGTGTGTGTGTGTGTGTGTGTGTGTGTGTGTGTGGCTTCTGTGGAAGGTTGGGTGCCAGGCTGGCAACTCAACACCATAAAACTCCACTGCCAATCATGAGCGGACAGGTGATCCACTGTGGCGACCCCTAACTGGGAAAAGCCGAAAGAAGAAGAAGAATTATACTCCCAAAGCATATATTTCCAGGTACATCTTTCTTCCCCATCATACCTCCAACACTTGCCATCTACCTGAGAAATAAATTCTTTGGAGTCTGCATGGGGTATAAAAATAACTATGCAAATACTTCCAAGCAAAAATCCAAAATCATCTAGACTGTGTTGCATATTTGAAAGCCATACATATGTCCTCCCATTGTTTCTTTATGAACTGCTTATCCACTCTCTCTTCCCAATCTTTTCTAACCTCCTCTGAATGATTCTTATAATTATCGTGTAATATTTTATATGCCATATTAATTACCCATTTTTTTACCAGTAGCTTCTGTTCTAATGCAACTAAAGACTCTACTGGAGTAGGTCTTTCATTTAGGTGTCTCCCATCCCTTTCTGTTTGGCTATACTCTGATATTAATCCCTGATAGGTACGTCAGTCTTCAGCCTACAGTTCAAATGCCTTACCATCTTCCCATTCTATCACCTTTCCCTCTCTAGTACTTTGCTGCCAACAACTTGGTTCTTGTGCTAGTTTTCTCCAGTAAATTCCAGCCCCTTCTTGCCTACTCTTTGTACCCCTATTGTAGTCATCCCTATCAGCAAAATCTCCCATCTGAATTATTGTGTTGACTTAGTTCTTTACATGTACTTTATGAATATTGTAATCTATATGGACTGTTGTTATTCTCCTTAAGGACCAACATCCAAAACCCCACTTTCTCTTTATTTTTGAATCCCCTCCCCACCACCCCATTTCATCATCATCCCTTACCACTTTGAATTATGGCTTTCTGCTTGTGTTATGTATATGAGCTTTAACTGTGTGGCTGCAAAGTATCCCTTCAAATCAGGTAATCCTAAAACACGATGTTCTGTTGGAAGGATCAGCTTATCCCACTTGAACCTTGTCCTATTCCACTTTCAGATAAAATCCTTCAACTCATTGCACAAGCATTTGTGCGGGTTTGCACGATTTTGCGCATAGCGCAGCGCCGCTTAAATGGGTTTAAACTCTTCCCGGCTCCACAAAGTCTGCTCTTCACTTTTTCCCTTAGAACTGTTCTAAATCTCAAAGTAAGCACTCTATTTTCATTCTAAAGCCCTACAGTTGCTTGTATAAGTAATCTTATAAGTAAGCACTAATAAACTAAAGCACTACACCCTCTTATACTCCCTTTAAGTACTTGGCTCCCTATTGGTCCTTTTTGATCAGTCAAAAAGTAGTTCCTTATACTATTCTGGCATGTCCAAAAGTCAGTTTCGGGTTTACTCTCCAGTCCAGCTGGTGAATCTGGGAATCTTGAGGCAATGTTACAACTGCCTTATGTACACAGACCACCCTCTCCTCCTCCCAACAAGCTCAAATATATGTGAGAGATGCAACTATATAGCCAAACTGGAGGCTGAGCTCTCTCAACCCAATACTGGCGCAGTCAGTCAGGAGGAGAAAGTAACCACACACACCACAAATCCAGTCTCACATAGACCTATCGCAACAGAAAACCAAACACATAAACACACAAAAACATACTTGGAGGCTCTAAATAAAAATCTGCCCAAGCAGCAGAGACCTCCAAAGCAGACATCCAAGCAACTGCTACCCCACAAGAATACCCACGTATCACATAGTTCACAAAGTCAGTGTGCCACACAGTCACAGCCCTTAAGGCTAAACAACACCCCTAATACACTTGTAATAGGTGACTCTATTGTCAGACACAATGACGCCCCACTCACCAGGCTGAACAAGGAAAAGGTCACTGTAAGCTACTTGTCGGGTGCCAGGATCCGCCACATAACACAAGCACTCAGATCACTCAAAGCAAGTACAAATATGACTCTGTCATTGTCCATGCTGGTGTGAATGACCTGAGACATACCTCCCTGGACTACATGAAAAGAGACATAGAGGAGCTCTCTGATCATGTAGCCCAGGCCGGTATGACCCTGACATTGAGTAGCATCTTACCCTCACCAAGAATGATGCCACAGTATAAAGACAAAATGATCAATTTTAACAATTGGCTAAAGTATTGGTGTCATTCAAAGGGGATCCAGTGTCTGTCAGTCTTGGATGACATGCTCAACAAGCTACGGTGCTTTGCTAGGGACGGCTTGCACCTGTCACCCCTGGGCTTTCAAATACTGGCTAAGGCTCTTGCCACCCCCATAGTGCCTTTTTAGGCAAGGCTCAAAAGACAAACCCACCTCCATAGATAACACAAAGAAAAAGAAACTAAGGGTAATGCTGCTCAACGCCAGAAGTCTAAACCTCAAGATGCACGCACTCGAGGCTCTCCTCAGTATGGAGAATATCGATATCTGTCCAGTAACAGAAACCTGGTTCAAGGCTCCCGAGAGCACCCCAGCACTACCAGGTTATACCTCATACTATGCTTTTCGGCCCCAAAACCGGACCGAACCACAAAAGGAGGGGGAGTATCCATATTCATCAAAGATACCCACAACTCCAGGTTAGTGGCACTGCATGAAGCATCGGAGACCATCCATGTGCAACTAACAGTGGGCAAAACTGCCTTTCAGTTTGTAGCCTGCTACAGACCACCCTACCAAACTCAGGAACCCCACTCGGCTTTCCTGAGAACACTGGAGAATATGAAGGTCTCTCCAAACACCATTATATTGGGTGACTTCAACTGCCCAAACATAGACTGGGAGCACTATTCAAGCCCCAATAGCCTCGCCCAACGGTTCCTAGAATTTATACACTCAAATGCTATGGAACAACTGGTCACCACTCCCACAAGAGGGGAAAACATATTGGACCTGATCATCACCAACATGGGGACTCTATGTTCCATACCAGAGGTATACCCCTCATTGGTAAGATCTGACCATAAATTAATCTCACTGGACATCCATATCCCATCCCCACCCCCAGCCAAGGAAACCACGGTGAAGAACTTCTCAAAAGCAAACTTCACACTTCTCAAAACCGAGGTGGAATCCTTCAAAGCCCCCGGGCCAGTGGAAAATATGGCCCAAACTGCAGAATCCTTTACAAACGCTTTCTATGGACACCTACAGGAATGCATGGATCGTGCTATCCCAAATAAAACCAAGACTCATTCCTCCAAAGGCAGGAGACCTGTCTGGTGGACCCCAGCCATAAATAAGCTATATAACAGAAGGAGGAAGCTACTACATGATAGAGCAAAATCCCAAAAAGGGAAGGCATCTCTGATCGGTACTAGCAAGAAACTACGATCCCTCATAAAATCATCTAAGGCCAGCTTCGAAAGAAAGATTGCACAAGATGCTAAAGATAATCACAAGGCCTTCTTCAGTTATGTCAGGAACCTTGGTGGCAACTCCCAGATATGCTCTGAGTTAGTTCAAAATGACAAAAAATACACTGAACCCACAGACATTGCCAACATCCTGGCAGACAGGTTCAGTGCAAACTCCCCCCCCCCAAAAGAGCAAATGTTTGTCCCAACAGAGTGTAGCCTCCCTGACATCACAGATGCACAGGTGAGAGCTGCCCTCTCCAAAGCAAAAAACACAGCATCAATGGGACCGGACGGTGTCCCGGGCTGCGTCTTACACGAACTCCAAGAAGAACTGAACCCTCACATAAAGTCACTGTTCAATCTCAGCCTTACTACAGGATATGTACTGAAGGAATGGCATACAGCAACAGTGGTCCCACTCCACAAAGGTGGTGCCACAACGGACCCCGGAAACTATCGCCCTGTAAGCCTGACTAGCCTGGTCTGCAAAGCTATGGAGCGTATCACCATGAAACTCATAAACAAAGACATTGGGAACCTCCAAACACTGGATCTTACCCAATTCGGCTTTGTTAAGGGCAGATCTTGCCTCTTGAACCTGGTCAACTTCTTTGAAACAGTCACCAAGGCCATAGATGAAGGGAAGGTAGTCCACACAGCCTACCTGGACCTCGCAAAAGCCTTCGACACAATACTCCACTCGGGCACCATAAATAAGCTCACCAGCTTAAATATCAACCCCTATGTCACAAGATGGGTTGCAAACTGGCTCAGGGATAGAACCCACATGGTCAGAATTGCAGGTGCCATGTCAGACTCTAAATCAGTTACAAGTGGCGTTCCACAAGGCTCAGTCCTGGGACCTCTCTTGTTCGGTATATATTTCTCTGAGGTACAGGCTAACATGGGAGGACTATGGCTGACCAAGTTCACAGATGACTGCAAACTGGGTGCCATAATTGACTCGCTGACTGACACAAGCATCCTCCAAAAGGGTCTCACAGAGACGGATAACTGGTGCCAGAGCCATGGCCTAAAGCTAAATGCCAAAAAGTGCATAGTCATCCCCTTTGGGAAAAACAAAGTGCCCACAAATTACCACATAGGTGGTAATCCATTAAGTATGCAAGAAGTAATTAGGGATTTGGGGACCCAAGTAGATAGCAATCTCTCCTTTGACAATCACATTGCCAAAGTGGTTAGAAAGACCTTCTATATAGTCCACCCTATCACGAAAGGGTTCACATCTAGATCAAGAGAGGTCATTGTGCCTCTCTACTCACCACTCATCAGGCCCATAATTGAATACAGTGCCCCATTTGGGATGTACCTTACCCGACACCTGCAGCAACTGGAAAGACCCCAAAAGTACCTCACCAAGAGGATCAAGGGACTTAAACAGATGCCCTACGCAGTTAGGCTAATGAAACTCCAGCTCTACGCAGTTGCTTACCGCCTACTTAGAGGCGATCTGTGCCTGACGTATAAAGCCATGTCCAACCCAGAATTAATGGACATGCTCCACCTCAGGAAATCCAGATCCCTTAGAGCTACTCACTCCAGGGATTTAAACCTCAGCACAGAAATAAATAGGACATGCTGGAGGGACAGATTCATATCCCAGAGGCTCCCCTCACTCTGGAACAAAATCCCAATCCATGTTAGGCAGAGTCCCTGAATGACCCTCTTCAAGAGAAATCTTAACGAGTGGATGGGAGATCGTAGGTTTACCCCTGGGATCTCTTCTGTGTCCCTGTTAGACAGAGGTACAGTAAACTAATCTCAAAAGGGCTATCTTCTGTGACCTACTATACAGAGGCACAGTCAACTAATCTAAAAGGGTGGCGAAAGCCAAACACACTCTGGCTAGGCTTATAAATGCCGTAGGGCAGATAGCCTAGTATCAACCTATGAACTCTATATTAATTAACGTCTACAACTTCTCCTCTGGTTGATAAAAATATGCCTGACCTGTATATAAAACTAAAGGGACTTGACAGGACTGTTTCTTAAGTTTATATTGAGCTCCCTGCATTGGCTATTTTGGGCTGTTTCTATCTGTGTGGGGCTGAAACTAGCCTTTATTTGTTAAATTTTTTGTTTGGTTTTTGTGTGACATGTATTTTGTGCTTTGTGCTGTGCTACTGAAATTGCTGCCTTTTTTTTTTGTCAGTGCAATATTCAGTATAGTGTTCCTGTAGAAGTAGACTTTAGATCGCCATTTACAGCGTGTATAGTGGGATTTGACTATTTTGTACTGGACTAACAGTAAAACCAATATTTGGTAGTAGTCTGGCAGGTTTTTGTCCCTTGACCTGATGGACACAGAGATGGTGCCCCCCACATATTTATCCCTTGTGCACCTATTATTATTAGTCCACTTTCCTTCTTTTACCTCCAGATCATGTGCTGTGGTTTGGTGTTAGTATCACAATTATGTGTGACATATGGATCAGACACATCCTGTGGAGCTGTACCATTGCCTACTTCAGGTATGGGAGAACCAAATCCTTTAGGTACAGGAGAAGTCAGAGGTGCAGAATCTGTTGCCAGTGTTAATATTCCCCCTCCCCCAGGGATTCTCCCACTAGAGTAGCGCACTCAAAGAAGAGACAGACTTCCCACCATTTGGTAGGACAGCAGTGTCTGATGGTTTTTATACCTGAAATGGAGGCTGTGGCTAGATCCATTATTCAGGCAGTTGATCACGGAATGCATACCTGGGTTATGAATAACACTGGTGCTTCCACCACCACCATCGGTCATTTAAGGATCCTAATTTTAAAGGGAATCCAGTGTCTGTGGTTTCAGACCTGTCAGTCAGATCATTTGGTTTTCTCTAATGATGACAGGTTCAGGAACCCAAACAGAATTTTTCTTTCATCCAGATGGATGCTGGCTACATTTAGGGATGTATTAATTTGGGAGCATTCACTGGCTGCCCGTGAGATTAGCAGGGTTTATGATCTTTTGGAGAATGAGGTTCTTTAAGTAGAGGCCTTTCCTCCATTGATCCCAGAGTTGTAGGATGTTTTTAAGGAAGCTTGTAATTTTTCTATTCTCCTTGAGGCTCTGCCTAAAACAAGTGTTTATGATATTTAGGGTATGCTTGGCCATGCCTGGCCTTTGAGCCCCCTTGTCTGTGCACCCTGCTTTTAAGTCTTCAGCAACAACTTTTATATTCTACAAATCCTGTTCCTTCAGATAAACTAGACAAATGGCTAGGATCTCAAGGAAAGAAGCTGGCTGCACCCAACGAGGTACCTTTTAAAGTGTTTAACTACCAGTGTTTTATGTGTAAGTTTGTGTTGAGATGTATGTATAGTTTAGACAAGTTTGCTGCACTGCTACCTGTTGGGCAAATGGATCGTGTCAAAGATATCATTTCCAGAGTTTCTGAAGTGTCAAAACATGCTGTAAAGAGTGCCTTGGAGGGTGTAATACAACTGCTAGAAATACGGATAATCAGTGATGATAAAGAGGTATGCTTGATTGCATAGCCAGAACTTTTTTGAATGTTGCACTTGAGTCTGATTGTATGTTTGGTACAGCAGCTAATCAGATCCTTAAACACTGGGATGACAGAGGTAAACTCATACAAGGGTGTTAAAAATGTTTCATATTCCAAATTTTCCCTCCTTTAATCAGGATATTTTTCGGCGATTCAAATAGAAGTCGCTGACTAACAAAAACAAAGGCAGTAAAAGGAAAAAGCAGGACAAGAACCCCATTGAGCCTAATAAGACGGGTTCATTTCCCAAAAAGTATTTCCCCTTTCTAACTTATGACTATGCCAAGGTGAGGCATTTGTCTTTCTTAAGTTCCTCCTCCTGGTGCCACTTCTCCAAGATTAGCTTTCAAGAAGGTGGCCTGGCTGTCAATGGTTTCCAAAAAGTGGATTCTCAATGTTGTTGGCAGGGGCTACGGATGTCTGTGGAAAGAAGGTCTTCCTCTTTTCAAAGTGGTTCACCCTCATCCGCCAGTCCAGATTTTGTTATTCCCTTTTGTTCTCTGGCAAATACTGGACCCAGGGGTTATAGAATCAGTTCTTCCTTTGGAAACAATGAGAGATGTCTACTGAATAATTTTCCTGAGTCTCAAAAAAGAGCTGTCATTGAGGTTGGTGTTGTAACTTTCCTTTCTGAATACATTTGTCAATGTCCCCTTGTTCAACGTACTTCCTTTGTTGCTGGACCACTGCTTTATGGTGACCCTGGACTTAAATGATGCATATTATCATATTCACATTTCTTATTTTTTTCAGGAAATTTCTGAAATTTGTTGTGTCTGGTTTGCACTGTTAGTTTTCTATATTGCCATTTGGTCTAACCACTTCACTGCAAGTGTTTCCCCAATGCCTTGCCCCAGTAGTGGCTCACTGTCAGACTCTGGGCATTCACATTTTTCCTTACTTGGATGACTTGCTGATCTGCGTAGAGGCTGAGGCCAGGTGTGTGAATTCTCCAGAGAATGTCTTGGTCTTACTTTCCCAGCTAGGGTTCAAGCTGATCCTCTATAAATCATGTCTGACATCCTTGCAAGACTAGTCCTTCTGTTGTGATTAGTCGGCTCAAACAAGAGTTTGGCTTTTCTTCAAGTAGCCAAGATCCTGTCTTACCAGATGATGCTTCTGGAATTCTCCAAGAGAAATTTTACCTCAGCAAGAGATTTCCTAAATATTCTTGGACTGATGGCATCTGTGATGCATTATCCATCACCTCAAGGACTTCACTAGCTCAAGCCTACCTCCTCCCTTGCCTAGTGTATGCCTCTCCTATATTTATTCACCTCCAAGTAAATCTTTTAACCAAACTTGAACAAACATACAACCAAATAACCAGATTTGCCTGTAATTTCCCTTGCAAATCCCATCACTGCCTTGCCCTTCAACAACGACAGTGGTTTGAATTCCCTCAACAACTACAACGTTTTCAGCTTCAGATGACACATTCTCTTCTTTACAAACCAGCAGACTGTCCCTCCATGTTTAACCTCCTATCCCTTTACAAACCTTCCCAAGCTCTCCGTCACTCTGAGCAACAGCTACTAAACACCTACAGGCCTAATAAATCAATAGGCAAATTACTTTATAAATGCTCTACATCTCAATCTTGGAACAAACTCCCCACCAATATATGGTCTATCCAGTCTTCCTGTCTCTTCAAAAGAGAACTGAAGAACTACCTTGCTAACTCTTCCTGCACCTACCACCACCCTACCTAACATTTACTCACCCACTTGCTACAGTATGTTTGTCCTTTCCTTACTGTAACATGTTTTTTTATAATTCCAGCACTGTTTTTACCACTGCTATGCCACTGTGCAAAGCTCCTCTAAAGCCTAATCCTAATACTTCTTCCTCCCTACCAACTTGGTTTAATCATTCATTACATTTTAAAGGGTTTTCTCTGAATTATTGTAAAAATGGCTTTTTTTTTGTATTTTTATAGCTATTGTTCATGCTGAATTTATTTGATTTGTTAATTTTCATTATTGCTTGCATATTGTTGTTGCTTTGTACTCATATTTCTTAGATGCCATATGTAGGTATTTATTGTACCCTAACTCTCTCATTTCTACTATGTAAACTTCTGTAACTTGTTCTTTGTGTGGCGCTTTTCTCCTCGGGTCTCCACTGAAAATGGGTCACCAGCCCAGTAGACTAACCCAGTTATCGAAAGACAAATAAATAATAAACAAATAGATCATGATACCAGTGGCCCATCTTCATATGAGAAAAATTCAGTAGTATGCCCATAATTGTGGGACCTAGCACCTTCATTCTCTGGAATTCCAGTTGTCAGTGCTGCCTTTCATCAGGTGAGAGTTTCAGTGGTGGAGAAAGTAGTTGAGTATCAATCTAAGCCTTCCTTTCTCCCCTCTGGTGCCAGTACACTCTTTCCATACAGATTTATCCAACTTTGTTTTGGGAGCTATGTCAGTGGGGTTACAAGTGCAAGCCAGTCTAGGCCCAAGGAAACATGGAACACACAAGTATTCAGGAGACGTTAGCAGTGATTCAGAGCTTGAAAGTCCTTCCCCACTGTTGGAGTCTGTGTCCTCTCCTGGTGGTTATGGACAATACCACAGTGATGTGGTACCTCAACAAACAAGGAAGTACAAAGTCATACCTTCTGTGCCAGTTGGCAGTGATGGCCTACTCGCTGGCTGTACAGCATTCTGATACTCTTCAGGCATCAGAGTAGAACACTGTGGCAGACTGACTTAACAGATCCTGGACAAAACTGCATACGTGGCAACTCAAGGCAGTGGTGTTCCATGATGTAGTCCAGATGTGGGGAATGCCTGAAGTATATCTCTTTAACTCCTTTCAAAAAAGAAAGCTGGAGATATTCTGATCCAGACATCCTTGCAGTCATGCTTGGAGGACAGATGCATTTTCATTCCCTTGGACAGGAATGTTACTGTGTGTGTTTCCACCCTTGCTACTGATTCACAAGGGGTTTTTGAAGGTTCAGAAGGAAATGTCAAAGATCATTGTGGTGACCCATACTGGCCCAGGCAACCTTGGTTCTCTCTTTTAATGGTATTGGCCAAAGGCAATTACAAGAGACTTTCTCATGCTCTGGATCTGCTCACACAGTATCAGGGGTGACTGGTGCACCCCAATCTGGAGAAACTTCAGCTGACAGCCTGGATGATTCTGTCTTGACTCATGTTAGGCACTTGTTTCATGAGGATGTGCAGCAGATGTTAAAGAAAGGCCAGAAAATCTGCTACTAGAAAATCTTATGTTTACAAATGGATGAGGTTTTCTCACTGGTGCCTAAGTAGAAACAGTGAGTCCATTGGGGTTAATATCCCCCTGGTCTTGAAATATCTGTGTGAGCTACTTCACAATGGTTTATCGTATGCATCCATTTCAGCATTTAGCGTCCCTCTCTGCTTGCCTGCCTATGGATCCCCCTGTTTCTTCTTCTCTTTTGGTAAAACAGTTCATGAAAGGAGTTCTGCATATGAGACCCACTCTCAAGCAAATTCCTCCTTTGCGGGATTGCAGCTAAGTTCTTCAAAAATTGATCTTACTACCTTTTGAACTGGCTCAAGTTCTGAACGTAGAAAACCATTTTGCTTATTGCTCTGACATCTGCAAGGAGAGAGTCTGAGCTGCAAACTTTCATGTTGGGACAACCTCACCTGATTTTCCACAGGGATAGGGTTGTGTATCACATTAATCCTTCTTTCATGCCGAAAGTGGTCTCAAAATTCACTCTGAACTAGTTGGTACTCAGGTACTACCAAGACAAAAGAAAACCCTTTAGGAAGAATGAAAGGCTTTTTACTTCCTTCTCACAGGCAAAGAAGGGTCAGCTTGTTTCTAAGCTAGCCATTGCCCATTGGTTGTCCTCTGCTATTGTGTTTTGTTACACCCACCATAACAAGGTGAATGCAAGACACAATCCACCAAGGGCTTTTTCTTTTTCCATGGCATATTGGAAAGGAGTGGATTCTAGAAGTATTCTAAAAGCAGCAACTTGGTCCTCTGTCCATACCTTTTGAATGCCCTACAAGCTGGATTCCTTTTCTAAATTCAGAGCAGGCTTCTCTAGGACCATTCTCCATGGGCTTCTGGACCCTTATCTTTCCTCCTCCCAGGCTGGGTAAGCTTTGGGAATCTACCTATATGACTGTTGATTCTATTTTTAACTTTATAACCATGGACAGAACCTGGTAATGGTTTGTGTGGATTAGGTATTCTACCTCAGTCAACAAGCAAAATAAATAAATCAAAAGATTAGAGTCCCTTGATTTTAATGAAGGAACCATACAATTATCTGTAAACGTTGGATGCTTTAGCAATATTCCAATCAAAGAAAATTTTGTTTTGCTGAAATTAACAAGCAGGTCCTTTTATGAAAATCAGTTGTGTGGATATGGCATGTCCTTTCCCTGAAGGAGATAAAGTTTGCTAAGGAGTAATTGGAAGCAATACTTCCTTGGGAGTTGCCTGTCTTATCTATATGGTCAAGTTATCAACAAAAGGCAGTCACTAATACAGTGGTTAAAATGTCTGTCTTACAGCAGCAGGATTGGGGGTCAGTTCTAGCATTCACTCCATGTCTGCATCGAGTTGCTCCAGGTGGTGCACCCTTCCCCCACCTTCCTTAAACATGCTGGCTGATTGGATGCTATAAATTGTCCACTTACATTGCATTTTCCCTTACTGTAACAATAGCCCAAGCACAGACCCTACCTTCTGCCCAGGAAACTCCCTGGTTGTCAAGTGTGGTGAATTCAATAACTGATTAACTTCAACCCTAAAGTTCCCATGGATCAAGCAGTTGTTAACCCATTCAGGTGCTGTACCATCAATAAGTGTGAGATAGACTCTGTCTTAACAGGATCCACAAATATAGCCTCTGAAAATCTCTTGCTTTACCCCATTATATATGGGGGTGGTTAGGCTTAGGAGGACAGTTTCATAGCAATGGTCCTTCCTGAATCCATGCTGTACATCAAAGATCAGCTATCAAGGTTCTGAGACAGCTGGCTATTAGCAGCACTCTTAAGCAAACTGACCAGGAGTGGAAGAAGGAATATAGGACTGAAAGAAGAAGCATTATTGTTATGGTTTCAGTTTTGGGAAGGGCTGTTATACTATTTGTTTTCAATGAAGATGGAAGTTCACCAACAGTGAGAGATAATGATGGGTATGTGAGGAGTTAAAAATGTCAAAGGCTCTTTGTTTTGCTTTTGATTAAAACTGACTGGAATGAGAATGAAGGTCTGAAGCAAAGAAAAAAAATGTGACTGTATAGGGGCATGGTCCTGGGTGATAGGGAGGGATAAATGCCTAAGATGAGTGAGAAAGTAATCAGATAAGGCAAAGACAATGGACACTGAGTCAATTAGCTAATAAACAAAAATAAAGACTGATATATTTCTCTTATAAAGATTATTGCCCTCTATCTCCAGAAGTACCCAAATTTATGATACAGTCTTGTGACTTTATTTAAGGATGGACACCTTGGATATATTTATAAATATTTTGCATTCTTTTCTTCATCTTCCTCAGGAAGTAACTCGGTCATCAGGTGAACCATTTTTCATGCCAGAAGCATGTGCGCATTTCCTCTGTACAAAAACTAATTTTAGTACAGGCATATAATCCGAAAGGTAACCTGATGTTTTACCCTTGCTGTTAGAGGATAATACTTTTCCAAACCTAGGAGGAACATATTTAGTAGGTACTCTAGTGCCATCCTGCAGTCTCTTTGCTCTGTGACCTGATGTCAGACATGTAAATGTTGAATGCAGCATTTTATGAATCTTTGCAGAGAAGGAGATACAACTAGATAGCAATCACTGAACACTGGAAGTAGACTGAGGAGATCAGTGAGTGAGCTGAGATTATTAGACAGCACTCTGGGCTTACAGACACTCACTGAGTACAAAACCATTTCTATCACAATTGCTCAAGTACAACAGCTCAGGATGACAGCTGCTCATATGCTATTGCTTGTTTCATATAGTGCCAGTTTCTTATGGTGTCTGTGGCATTTTTTTTTTTGTAGTGTGCAGGCTCCCTGCCTCAGAGAGAAAGAACAGTTATTATTTTTGCTGTGATAATGATTACTCCTTCTCCAAGGCACAACAGCCTTGGAGTGAGAATAATAAGTTCGCATGTAGAGGAGCTTGCTCCCTGCAAAGGCTTTTTTTCGTAATGTTTTTGATCTTTTTTTTTTTTTTCATCTCTGCCATTTGAGTAGATTTTAACTGGAACCCCCTGTTTTGAGGCACGTAGCCTCAAGCAGGCATAGTGGATCCTTTTCTTCATGTTGACCTAGGCCTCATATGTGGATACTGACTGATTGACCAAAAATGGAGGGTGATAGTCACAAGGAAGATAGTTTTCAGCCAGGAAGTTTGTTTCTCAGTTAACCCTAGTGCATATTGCATGGTGGGTAAGTAGGTAGGTGAAATTTGACATATAATGTAAAATAGTACAAGGCTTCAGTAGCAATACAGAGAAAAACAGGTTAAACTGGTGAACAAGAGTGCAACTGAAAGTTAAAAATGTGATGGGATATGAGCTCTACAGTTTAAAGAAATAAAGATATACATACTGGCAGAGAAGATTAAGTAGAGATTACATTAATACAGCTCACTGTTAGAACAGAGGTGGTGAGCATGGAGTTGAAGAGAGAGAAGAAACCAGTGATGGCAACTGAAGCAGGCACAGTTCAACAGCTTTTGTTTGATAAAGATGACCATATAAACCTGGAATCCACTTCCAGTGCCACCAGTATAGAATAGATGAGATTCCAGGGCGACTAAGAGCAAAGCAAGATGGGATGGATGAGGGTAATGAATGCTGCAGCCTGTCTAGGGCTAACAGCAACATCGGATTAGACTCAGTATAATGTACATTTCCCATCTGCATCTCAATATGCATGTATATGTGAGTGAAAAACATTAAATGATCTTTATTTTTCACTACTGCAGTCCTAACTTGTGGGCTCCCTGCCATAGAAGCCCTTGACCGGCCTTACTATCAGAGAATTTTCACTTCTTCCTGAAGCCACTGGATGCTCTGTCTGACATCACTAAGTCTGGATATAAAGGGAGTCAGCCAGCACCATGAACTCAGTTCTTTCTTGCCATTGGAGCCTGAAGCAAAGTGCTAGTCAGTGCGTAGGTTAATCCGCAGCAGAGAACGAAGACACCTAAAGAGAAGTACCCCACCTGGGAACTTCTTACTTGTTTTTTGACTGATGAATATGAAAGTTAATAAGTATCTCCACTGTGGTAAGCAGATATCACACTGGGACTTTTTGTGTGACTTGTTTGGGCCCAGAACACAACATTCCTAACTATTGATTCTGTGCTTGCTTTAATGGTAGAACTATCAAGCATAGGGTTGTGAGTGTAGCTAAACATTTTAATGAGTTGTTAGGGCCTTCACATATCATGCCATTCGCCAATCAAGCTTAAGCTGATCTCCCTAAGCAAAAAAAGGAAAAGTGCTTCAGACTTAGAGCATCTGATGATGCTCATTAGCTGTCATCCAGTCCTTCTAGGCTTGTGATTGCCGAAGAAGTTGAGGCACCTTTGCAGCCCACTTCGGCAACTGAGGTTGCCCCTCATCTTTCTTACAAGCTGAAAGACTTAGCTCATCGGATGGGTCCAGGGCAGCTTCGCACGTTCCAGCTTACAATGACTGCTCTAAAACCAATTGCCGTGGCTCACCACCCACAGGAATTAACCATTCATCTGTGTTCAGGTCCTAGTACAGAGGTCATCCTTAGGTCTAAGCTTAAGGCCTCTTACAAAAAAAGTTGCATCCACCTTACCTCAGCCTAGGCCTATCAGCACCCAGTCTGAAGCGTATCAACAAGACCTAGTGAAGTTGGCTGAGGATTTGATTTCCTTGGTCAGATACCCCCCCCCCCCCCAAAGCATCCTTTGGAAAAATTAAGAGGGATACTTCACCACAGGAGTTTTCTGACTCCCTTGAATCTAAGGATGATTTTCATAATGACAAATCTACCTTTGAGGAGAGTGCATCTGTTGCCTCCTATGGGGAGTCTGATTCTGAGGAAAACCTTGCCTCAACCCCCCCCCCAGGATATTTCCTTTAGGGAAACCTTACATACCCTAAGACTGAAAATAAGGTCCTTTCAAAGGAGCTACTGGATTTATGCAGCTCCTGCTCTCAAGTAGCTAAGCACTCCCTGCACTATGATGTGTTAGAAGCTTCCATCAGGGCAGCAGCCACAGGATCCATCATTAGAAGGCAGGCCTGGCTAAGGGAGCATTCCCTTCCTGAACATGTCAGATCTAGTTTCCTGGATGCCCCCTTGGATAAAGACTTTCTTTTTGATCTTAAGGCTGAGGCTGTACTTAAGAAAATGGAGGATAAGGCCAAGTCCATGCAAACTGTCAAGGACTTCCTCCAGATCCAACCTCCTCATTTCAGCGAAAATTACCCTATCAAACATCATTCCTTTTCGGCCACCCAGTCTAAGCCTAGACATAAATCTGGACATAGGAGACCTCGAAGGGAAAGGATGCAAAAACAGCACCAGTGGCCAAGACAGTGGCAAACAGACCTCAATAGGCTTGTAGGATCCTGTCCTCTGGGACCTAACAGAGAGCAATCATGACTCTTGCCTGTCTTTCTCCGCTCCCTCCATCCCTTACCCCTCAATCTTCCTCTCTCCCCAAACTGGGAGGGTGACTGTCCCTATTCCACAAGAATGGACCCCTCGTTATCAGGGATCTATGGGTTCTAAATATCATTCAAAGAGGTTACAAACGCAAGCTCAAACAGCCCTTTATTCATTCAGGTTTCCCAGATATGCTACTAAACCTAATGGCAGAGGCCTTAAACCAAGTACAACTTCTGTGTACCCAAGACTCTGTGGAACCTGTACCAAACTCTCTGCAAGGAAAGGTTTTTTACTTCAGACTTCTCATAGTCCCCAGAAAAGAATGTTCCTGGATACCAGTTCTAGACCTGTCAACGCTCAACCAGTTCTTGCAGGTCCCCAAATTCAGAATGATAAATTTGCAAAGACTACTACCCATAATCTCAACTGATGTCTTCATGGTAACCTTAGATCTAAAAGACAGATACCTCCACACCCCCATAGCGGAATCACACAGGAGACTTTCAGTTCAGAGCAGGTGTGAGGTATTATCAGTTCAGTGCTCTGTCCTTTGGCTTGTCTGCTGCACCCAGGGTTTTCACAAAATGCATAGCCCCGTTGATAGCCTTCTGCCTGACAGAGAATTCAGATTTACCCTTAATTAGACAACTGCCTCGTTCAGACAACAAATCTAGACAAATTCAAAGCAGATCTGCTTTACACCCAAAATATATTATCTTCAGTGGGGTCCACCATCAATACCTGAAAATCTCAGACAAACCCCACAAACAGGATTGTGTTCTCAGAGCCTTACTAGTCTCATCACTTCAGAAAGCCTTTCTTCCTCCAGACAAGGTTACCTTTCTAACTCAGTACTTCAGAAAGTTCCTCGTCAGGAAATACTTCACAGCCAAAGAGTATCTGAGGGCCCTAGGCTACATGACCTCTTGCATACTCGTGATCCTCTTGACCAAACTGCATATGAGCAAACTACACACGTACCTCAAAAATGTGTGGTGCCAACACTCAGTCTCTCACCTTCAAGATACAGCTGCTTCCTTAACTCAGGAAAGGGTTTGTTTGATGGGTCCAAGCATGCTCCCTCAGTCCTGGCCTTCCCTTCAGGTTCACCCCTCAGAACCAAACTCTGACAACAGATGCATCAGAAATAGCTTGGGGAGCTCACTAGAAGAGCTTCCAAATCTGGGCAGGTGAGATTCCCAGTTCAAAAACAAAGCAATCAACCTAAAAGAACTGATGGCAGTCCAAAAAGGCCTGATTGTCTTTAAAGAACAGGGGAAACTAGGAGTCCTCTTGGTAAGGACAAGACAGTACCTTGGCTATGTAGTACATAAGCAGTGGGGACTCGCTCTTAATGCCTTTGTCGCTTAGCCATGGACCTAGAAGTGCACCTCATGGCACAATACCTACCCGGAGAAATCAGCCACCTAGCAGATCACCTCAGCAGGAGCCTGTCAGACCCCCACGAGTGGCAACTACATCAGGAGGTTTTTCTCAGCATAGCCAAAAAAAATGGGGTATGCCATAGATAGACCATTTTGATACCAAAGAAAATGCTCACTTGGAAAAGCTTTGCTTCAGAAACAAAACAAAGTCATCCTGGAAGACAGATGCCTTTTCATTTCCTTAGACAAGCCTATTCCTCTGTTACTTTCCCCAATACCTTTGCTACCCAGGGTACTACTGAAAGTAAAGGAAGAAGGACCAAGGATAATTCTAATAGCTCGAGATTGCCCAAGGCAACTCAGTCTAACCAACAGGGGACCAGGTCTGCTGCCACCAGAGAGTGGACCTGTTAACACACAGCAAGGGCACCATCCTGCACACACTCAAATTAACAGCTTAGATGATATCTTGATCCCAAGGAAAGGGACACTTCTCGACAAACAGGTCTTGGACATTCCAAAAGAAGGCAGGAGGCCTAGCACTAGGAAGTCTTTCTCTGCCCATTTGGAAAAGATTAATTTTTATGGTGCAGACAAAAGGGATAAAACCATCTGCAAGCTCAGATCCCATTGTCATACTTAAGCCTTTTTGAAGAAGATCTCTCCTACTTCTCTGTAAAAATCCACGTTTCAAGTATTTCCATCTGTCTGCCTTTTCAGCCTCCTCTCTTTTTACAGCCTGTCATGACACAGTTTCTGAGAGGGATTGTCAACATTAGGCCTCCCAGAAAACCTCCTGAACCCCCCCAGGATCTCAGTTTCATTCAGGAGAAGCTTACCATTCCACGCTTTTGGGCCAGCTGGTGGTATAAAATTCCTGACCTGGAGGACAGCTTTCCTACTAGCCGTTACATCAGCCAGAAGGGTATCAAAGCTTCAAGCCCTTGCGTGTGGAACCTTTCATCATTTTCCACCCAGACAGAGTATCTGTTAGGACCAATCCTTCCTTTTTGCCTAAAGTAGTGACCGAGATTTCTTTAAACCAGACCATTCACTTGCCTACATTCTTTCCTAGCGCCCAAAACAAGGGAGAAAAAAATCCTTCATACTTTATGTATATATAGACAAAGATATAGATATATAGCTTCTATAAGCAAATCTCAGATTATTTTGGTTGATTCCCACCATATCAATCAAAAAACTTTGAGACTAAAAATGTCGAGAAAACACAAACAGGCTTTAAAATGTTTCCTGCAGGAGCACAGGAAAATTTTTCTTACTCTGTTGTGGTCAGTGTTTTGTGCTTCAGTTGTTTTTGGTCGATATTCTATGAATCAACCAGACAACTTTTTAGCACAACTATTGCAAAAATTTAGAGAATATATTTGTTATACTAAGCATATATGTTTATGGGTCTAGGACATATGCTCAACTAGCATATGTCTGAATCACAAAACATCGAACACACATACACGAAAGCGCTTAAAATCGAAAAGCGCTTCCCTGTATGTGTAGTTCAAAAAAAAAAATCTACGTTTCTGCAGGAGGGCTTCACCCACTTGCAGCCCCCACACACACCCTACTTTATTATTCTCACTCCGAGATCGCACTACAGTGGGGAAAAGGGAATTTTCCCTTACCCGCACTGTAGTCCGATCTACAAAACAGGCACACATACACAGAAGCGCTTGTCAATGTTAAGTGCTTTTGTGTATGTGTGTTTGATGTTTTGTGATTCGGACATATGCTAGTCGAGCATCTGTCTGGATCTCTGTATATATATATATATATATATATATATATATATATATATATGTATGTGTGTGTGTGTGTGTATATATATATATATATATATATATATATATTTGTGCATGTATCTATATACATGCACACAGTGGTAACAAAAGCTTAGTTTTGATGTGCTGCATTGTACAGATCTAGTGATTGAGCTGTGATGCTGAAGAGACATGGAACAATTTGTGTGCAGGAGATGTGAACTGCAGTAACCTCATTAGCTTTCTTGTTTGTCAGTCCCGATTGCATTCCGTTAGGGTGTACTGACTGAAGAATGTCACTGCCCTGAAATGTTGCACAACTCTGTTTGTCTGTGTTGCTGTTGGGTAAGGAGCACACCTGCCAGTCCATGCAGTAATAAAGCAGATGTGCATGTCCACCTGCAGTGAAGGCAGTGAACTCTCAGAGGAAATTAGGCTAACTGCAGTTCCTTTGAGTGCTCTGTATGTGCATGCATGTATATGTACACATATATATATATATATATATATGTACACATATATATATATATATATATATATATATATATATATTATAGATAAATTGTGTGATATTTTATGCTTTAATCTATATAGGTGTATGTGGATACATACAGCTGTACTGTTGAGACAGAAGTGTTGTCTCACTAAAATAAACTAGTATGCCACGGTTGACTTACTGTACATACTTTCCACATGCTTACTCTTTAGTTCTGTTTATAAACTGTGTAACAGAGTGTGATGTTTGTTTACCTTTTTCTTTACTTCTGTTTCCCATTTTTAGTTATCAGCACTTTACACACCATATAGCCCTTGGGTGTGGAATGTTATTAAGCATGACACCAAATGATAGGACTACAAAGCTGAGCCAAAATCTGCAAACATGACAAGCTGATTTATTTTCATGTGTAGATTTCTGAAAGCATTGAAAACAACCTTGGTGCCCTACAAAGTTTGACTGGCCCAAGCTAGTTAGCCTTTATTGTATGCTAGATGCCATGCAGTTTAATCATGAAAGTGGATGATCACTTTCACTTCAGGAACTAGGGAATGTAGAATCACAAGCAGCACTTTGTGTTTACGCTTCTAGGTAAAAGGGATTGCATAATAATGCTGTCTGGCAAAATACTTCAAGCAATTATAAGTTAGCTACAGTTGTAATAACAGTGAATGACCAAAAAACCTATAAAAATAATAGCTTTAATGGAACTTTGGTAAGCACTTTAAACACAGATGAACATTTGTATGTTATTGAAAAGTTAGTTGTAGAGAATGCTTTGGCTGAACATGTACATTCATTAATAAAAGTGATTTTGTTTTTTGTGCTAGATCAAGTTTATAATTTTGAAAGAAAATGATTTAGATTGGAAGCCAGCAAGTAAGACTAAATGCCTGCAGTTTTCCAGGATTAAATGATAGAGACATTTTTAAAGTGGTTCTGAGAAGAAAGGTTTAAAACATTGAGACTGTGAACATGTGATTATTGGATGGCTTATTTAAATGGTGTAATGTATTTAATGGAGTTGTCTGATGAAGTTCTATATGAGAATGAAAGTGCTTACCAAAATTCCATGAAAGTATTATTTTTATAAGTTTTTTGGTCATTCATTGTTATTTCAGATTTAATTTATTATGACCAGTGAGTTTGGTGTATTTCCTTTAGTATTTAGCTACAGATGTGTCACCTAGAACTATTTCATCACAGTAGGATCCTAACAGAATCACAGTCCTCTGTATCTTAGGTGATATTTTGTAAGGTACACGCACTGTAAGTAACTTCTGATATCCTGGTGCACGCCTTTAGAGATAACATACATGTTCATGGTAGAATTACAGGAAAGATTTTACAGTGTGACTTGGTTTCCTGCACAATTTGTAGTGCATGTGTGGTACAGAACAAAAGGGGAAGATTGATGATGATAAAAAGGGGCCAGTGAACTGCAGTGATTATTAATGGCCTGCAGTAAAAATGTTGCTATCCTAATGTATATACTTTCTATTAAAAAGTATTTTACTGCCATTCCTGTTTAAAAGGTTTTTGTACATGCACTGTACTTAGTTAAATCTGGACTGTCTGTATTGGACTTACAATGCCTTCTGTCTGTTATTCTTTTGTTAACTGAGTTCAGATGTGTACTGCATTGCTAATGGGATTTTATTTGAACCATCTAGGTTATATTCAGTACTGCATTATTTTACCTTCCTGGATCAGATTTTGGTGATGTGTTAATGTGACAAACATATGTAATGTTCTTTTTTCGTTTCTTAGTTTGTCTTTCAACATGCAGCAGCCCGCGTCAGGGTGTTTCATGACTAAAGTAATCAGGGTAGCAGGACTTATATAATCACCAAAATACTATAAATAAATTTAGATTCACATAATTCACAAATACGCTGCCAGCCAGATACATAAAATGACACACTTAAACGATAATGTAATGTCTGGGCTTCACTACCCCCCCTTCCAATAAGTATAATGATACTGAGGCTCCAGTCCCCTATGGTATATGGGCAACAGTTGAATGACACAGTGTGCATATTAATATCTTAAATACTCAATTTTTCAATATACAAACTTGAAATATGGGGCAGATTATAAGCGAACCTGACCTGCCACTGGCTTTTCTCAAAGTAATTGCTTAATTTCTAGGTAAATCATCTTGCTTTTTCTCATGTAGGTTCATAAACTATTAATAGGTATGGACTCCAAGAGACCACCAAGAAACCGAAGCTCAGTTTCCCAACTGGGCAAGAGCTCTGTCTGGTTAACTGACAAAGCCACACAGTAGGCAGAGGCTGACAGAATCAAACTGTGGATTACAGGAAGTAGTTAATTAAGAATACAAAGTCTTAATTACCTGTTGTGGCCCTGGTGGTGCAGCGGTTAGCATTGTCGCCTCACAGCAAGAGGTTCTCCAGTTCAATTCTCGGCTGGGGTGTCTTCTGTGTGGAGTCTACATGTCCTCCCTGTGGTCGTGTGGGTTTCCTCAGAGTGCTCGGGTTTCCTCCCACATTCCAAAGACATGCTGTAGGTGGATTGGACACTCTAAATTGGCCCTAGGCATGAGTGCATGCATGTGTGTGCTTTCTGTGAAGGTTGGGCACCGGGCTGGCAACTCGACACTGTTAAACTCCACTGCCAATCATGAGCGGACAGGTGATCTGCTGTGGCGACCCCTAACCGGGAAAAGCCGAAAGAAGAAGAAGTCTTAATTACTTGTTGTAGCTGCCAAACTTTGAACAGTCACCTTGGTGCACCCTAAGCAAGAATCATACCGTTAATCGAACAAGCCAATGTGAAAAGAGATTCACTGAAATTCCCTGACTTAGAATCAAACCTGGACTGTGGTGGTGACTTCACATCAAATCTTGATAGTAAGACCAATAGGGAGCCCCTAGTATCTTTCACTTTTTAAAAATGTGATTCATTGACTATAACTTCTGTACAAAACTTAGGAGTAGTTTTCTCAGTAACAAGTAGAAATCTGCATTGTGGAAGGGAATTTCACTTAGGCTTCCCACTGTCCCACATTTATATAACATCTAGAAGCCCTTGCAAGACATTGAGTTAAAATAGTAACAGCCCTGACTATCTTGTCTGAAATACTGGACCATCCTATCCCTCCCTCCTCTGTCCCCCTTTAGGTCTGTAAATTGTCCAATATTATATTGGTACAGTATCTCAGTGTGCACACAATACTATGACCAACCTCTTTGAATTTGTAAAAGTATCAATCAACTCTTTTATATTTTGTCTGAGCAACTTACACAGGTTGCATTTATGCTTTTCTCCCCTCTGTAGAACCTACTTTCCCTAGCAGTGTAACCAAGACAAAAGGTAATGGTTTCTTTCACTTACCTTGCAGTTATCCTCTCAAGCCTAATTTCACAGATTGTTTCTGAACTCACACAACACTCTGCTCAGGTGAGCCTTGCTGCATTCACTCATCCTTGCTAAGTTTGGTCTCACTTCTCTCACCTCCCACCCATCCCCACATAAACTACATTTAAACTTACTAAACCACTAAACAAAACACCCAATCAATCACATACTCACCTCTCAGCACTCCCACTTCCCAAGCATGTAACTAAATACTGCATTATTTCTTCTCTTTCTCCTGTCATTTCTTACACATCACTTCCTGCCTTCTTTCCTTACATATCACTTCTCCTCCCATCACTTCCTGCCTTCCTCATCCATCACCACACATAATTTCCAAAACATCAACACCTTATTCAACCCATAGTAGCACAAGACAGACAGACAGACAATTTGCTTGACATTCCTCAACTACACCTTTCCTTTTATTAAAACTTATCTTTTTCCTTGTTTAATCCACAAAACTCATACAAACATAATTTCTCCAACTTCCTCTGCCCCATGCACATACTCTTCCTTCCTTTTTATACTCATACAGAACTACTCGTATGCGTTATCAGCTATTACTCCTTACTGCCACCTGAGTACTCCACAGTTTTCCTACTTCCTTTTTAGGTATCTGCCCTACCCCTCTCCCCAGCACATTCAGGAACAAACACTGCTCCATCTCTACTCACAGAAACCTTGTCGCAAACCCTCACACACCATGAAACGTCTCACACACCAAATACTTCAATCCTTTACTCATCACAAAACCTTTACAAATCTTCACCTCTCACAAAACCCTTCACATTTCATCCTCTCCTTATACCACTTCATTCACTCATCTCTTTTTATCCACTAGTCGCATTCTTCAGTGTTTAATATACTTCCCATAATCCTATTCACAAATGTAACTTCACTCCATACTTTGAATTTCAGTATTTCCCACTCCCAAACCACTAGTCACACACACTTTGATCTCCACAAATATACCTATCTAAACACTGATGTCTTGCTAACAAAGCTTGACTTAAAACATAAACTCATATACAAATATTTCCCTCCCAACAAACATTTTGTATCAAACTTGAAACTAAGTAGTGACATCTGTTGAAACCCTGGTCATGTAACAAACACAGTAACAGGACTTAATTGCCCCACAAAAAAACACATATGCCTCCATTCTCAACCCAAAGCACCCAATCAACTTTCCATTTCTCACTAAGAACATTAGAGGCATGTGCAACTAAATAAAATATAAACGCAGAGAATTGCCCTATTCCCCCCATATAATAGTCACTACAGGTAATTGGCGAAAACTAGATATAAAATTAAAAGAAATTCTTCCATCAGGCTACAACATCCTAAAAATTGGTAGAAAAGAATGCCAAAATGGCTGGCAAAGTAGCTATTTTTATAGAATTAAAACTATGAAATATTAAGTTATCCAAGGACATTCTAGCATAATAGCTCATTTTGCACACCCCATTCTCCAGTTTAACAAATCAGAAATGCTTATCTGTCAGTTAAAACTAAACAGTAAAATATCATTTGTATAACAGTCTTATACCTACCCCCAGTAACTTGATGCTGGATCTCCACCAAGAAACAATCATAGATCTTTAAATCTTTAATTCTTCTAGATATCCCTGGCTGCTGTCTGCTCCTGACCAAGCAACTTTTTGCCTCTGTACCGTGCTTTACATTGCACTGTTTCTGATATAGTCTCTAAGATCCTACCTACCTGGTGACAAAGGACCCTATCAAATTCTGCGGTCTCATCTAACAGCCTTATTTTGCCCTGCACCCTCTCTCAAGGAAGCAATAAAGTATGTGGTTGACTAAGTCCTGTTTGTAAAACGGACTACTGTCTACTACTTGCTTCAGGGGGTTATAAAGTAAGCTAAGAGCATGAACAGCCAGCAGCCTTTACTCCCCCCTCCTATCTACCCTGTATCCAGCTAACCTCCTCTACTTCATAAAAAACCCTTTACTAGCTATCACTCTGTCCCTGGTTCTAAACCAGCTAGCTCCCTGCATACTTACCTGCAATACTAGATCTGCTCACTAGGTGGCACCCTCATCCCAACCCTTATCTCCTGCTTATCCCCCTGTATTTTCCTCTGTACTTACACTAAACCCCTTAGGTCCTAGACCTGCTCTTATTTTCTCACTCACCCTTTACTTCAACTGTATACTCTCACCTGTTCTTTTTTTTATCTCATAGACTCCTGACATATCTCTGATCTTTCCCACTCCTGACTCACCTACTTACCTTCAGCTACCAGCATTGCTGATAGTTTATTCTCTAGATTCTCCTTCACTTGTCTCTGACTATTTCCCTTAGGCCCATAGCCTCCCATCTACCTGTCTTCTTCTATCTGTAGGCTCATATCTACTTCTTTCTCTCTGCCATTCCTACTTCACTTACCTTCAGTACCTTTTGCATCTCCTGTCTGAATGACCATTAGCCTCAATAGGTGTGGCTTGCCCCTCCTGACTCTACCTATTGCATACCTCTTCCCCTCCCCTCTCAGCCTCTTATCCACTGGGATACTATTTATACCCATAGTCCTGTGTGGCGCCATCTTTAAATCTTTAATTCTTCTAGATATCCCTGGCTGCTGTCTGCTCCTGCCCAAGCACCTTTTTGCCTCTGGTAAGTGTTTTTTGGTATTTATTAGCCTTGTCTAATGCTGAGGTGCAGCTGTAAATTGAATGCTTTACTACATCTAACATCCTGCTGCTGTATTTATGACTGTGTATCTAAATGATTTTTGTTTCTTGTGCTCTTTCGCTGTCTGAGATATTGTCTTCCTTATATTAAGCAACTGTTAACTGAATGCTTTAATTCATAAAGCATCCTGCTCCTGTTTATGTGACTGTGTACCTGAATGATTCACATTTTTCTGCTGCTGTCTATGTTACTGTTTTTCTTAACTTGTTTCCAAGCCTGCAATGAGTATTGCAACTACGCCACCCACGTGGACCCTGTATATGTTTGCCGTTGCTCAGCCACATGCCTACAAGCCTGAATCGGCTGCCTTAGACTGCTGCTGCTTGTATTATTCTTGTTACGACCAAAATGGTCATTGTTAATGCTATATTTTTACTGTTATGCTTGAAACTGCTAAGTAGCACTATTCCACCCACGTGGGGCTACTTTTTGGTGTATTGCATACCCTATTAGTCCGTTCTAGCCTGGAACGGCTATTTTAAATTGCACCACCCACGTGGAGCTGATCCGAGAGCACTGAAGATTGTTAAAGTCCGTTCTCTGCCTGGAACGGCTATATTCAGCTGCGCCACCCACGTGGAGCTAGTCTCAGCGTCCTTATGTTAGTATTTGTCCATATTCAGACGGGAATGGCTATTTGTGAGTGCACCACCCACGTGGAGTCTGTCTAAGCGTGCTAAAGGTATTGTTTCCCCTCCAGCTGTCCACTATATGGGAATTAATGAACCGAGTGTATTTTAGCTTCTTGGCTTTTAAACTGTGCTATTTACCTGGCTCATTATGCTATAATGATACTAGTTAAAAGCAATTAAAGGCTGGCCTTAGACTGCCTTAGTGAACGGATGTACAAATCTGCTTTAGGTTTTACTTAATAACTTAGCAATTTAAAGGGTAAGTAATCATTGTTAAAGCCTTCCAGAGCAGCTCTTGCCAATAACTACATAGACAATATACTCTGCTCCCTACTTTAACTGATAGGTCTTATTGACCAGAAAAATAACAATGCTGAGGTAAACAGTAGTATCTAGTGGGTGCTATCCTGAATAACATTATGATATCACTTTGCCCTTATGCATAGCATACAGACTTAGTGAGTGTATACTTTTTTATTAAATACAAAGCCTTAATCATTGTGGTATTGGTGGGAATGGTGTACTCTAGGTAAGAAGATGAATGTATTGTTTCCCTTCTGGTCCATTGTTTAAAGTGTACTTTATGTTGGAATAAGAATGTTATTTTCACCTTCAGGTCCATTGTTTAATGGTGGGTTCTGAGCCTGCCTTCTAGATTGCCCCAACCCAAACATGGGATTACAGTCTAGACTCCTGTTTTAAACTATGCATTGTTTTGCTACATTACATTCCATCTACTCTACTGCATTCTATGTATGTACTATAACTTAGAGTCATCATATGGTCCACTGCCCTACTCAGCCTATTAACAGTGCCTTTGCTACTTTATAACTGTTACAGTACTACTACCTTGCAATTGATTCCAATAGCCTCTCTCAGAAATAAGGACATGTATATAAGCTATTTTATTAATTGTGTCTTTATGTTAGCTATTTGTTTGTTAATTGCCATTACTGCTTGATATGTGCTAACCCTTTTCTCTCCTCTACATTTATCTTCTCTTTCTCCCCAAAGTACCCTGCTTTCCACTGTGCTGTTCCTGATATAGTCTCTAAGAGCCTACCTACCTGGTGACAAAGGACCCTATCCAATTCTGTGGTCTCATCTAAACAGCCTTGTTTGCCCTGCACCCTCTCTCAAGGAAGCAAGAAAGTATGTGGTTGACTAAGTCCTGTTTGTAAAACTGACTACTGTCTACTACTTGCTTCAGGGGTTATAAAGTAAGCTAAGAGCCTGAACAGCCAGCAGCCTTTACCCCCCCTCCTATCTACCTTGTATCCAACTAACCTCCTACTTCATAAAAAAACCCTTTACTAGCTATCACTCTGTCCCTGGTTCTAAACCAGCTAGCTCCCTGCATACTTAACTGCAATACTAGATCTGCTCAGTAGGTGGCACCCTCATCCCAACCCTTATCTCCTGCTTATCCCCCTGTATTTTCCTCTGTACTTACACTAAACCCCTTAGGTCCTAGACCTGCTCTTATTTTTTCACTCACCCTTTACTTCAACTGTATACTCTCACCTGTTCTTTTTTTTATCTCATAGACTCCTGACATATCTCTGATCTTTCCCACTCCTGACTCACCTACTTACCTTCAGCTACCAGCATTGCTGATAGTTTATTCTCTAGATTCTCCTTCACTTGTCTCTCTGAACTTCACTCCCTTACCCAAAAGGTCTTTAACACAGTTGAACAATGGTTTACTCAACGCCATCTCCTTCTAAACCCCCAAAAAACTAAACTTTTCCTTTTCACTCCTTCTTGTAAGTCCCCCCCAATAGACTTCACAGTAGCATCCAATAACAGTACTCCTATATCCCCAGACCCAACTACCAAACTACTTGGTATCACCATAGATAACAACCTTAACTTTGACACCCATATTAACAATACCCTAAAATCTGTTAATGGAAAACTGGGCTCTCTCTACAGGATCAAACCCTTTCTCTCTCCTACAGTAAGAATAACTATTGCTCACACTTCTTTTATTTCTGCTCTCCTCTATGCCTCACCCATATTTACTAATGTCTCTAAAAACAACCTTAATAAAATGGAAAACGTCCACAATAACATAGCCAGATTTGCTACAGGTTACCCTTTCAGAACCCACCACTGTATTAACCTAAAGCAACTAGGATGGCTTGAATTACAAAATCAGCTTAAATTCCACCAACTTACCATTGCCCACAAAACCGTTTACCATCCTACCAGTACCCCTGTACTATCTACCCTCATTATCCCCTACAACAGTCTAAAGACCTTATGTTCATCACATAGACTTCTGGTAAATATTTGTAAGTCAAACAACAGGGCTGGAGACTCTCTCTTCTCTAATGCTGTTGGAAAATCCTGGAACCTTCTTCCTAGGGAACTTTCCTCTGTTCCCTCTATATCACTCTTTAAAAACAAACCGAAACTTTTTCTCAGAACACACTGGTTGTGCCCCTGTACTAAACCTGACTGATCTACTACCTCTCTTACTTGGATCTGCCTGCTCTCCTCTTCTCAGTGTTCTTGTTCCTTTTCTTAGTAACTGACCTAGACCTTTCTAGATTTTTTTGTACTTACATCCTCTTAATTTCTTTAAGGAGACTAGTTTTTACTCTTATACTGATTATTACAGCTCCTACTTTTTGTTTTCCTTCTTTATGTCAACTTGTTTACTAATATATTATCTAACTCAGCTGCTATCTTTTTACATGTTGTATTGCAACTACATTTGTATTGTATTAATTGTATTTGTATATTTAGCACTATGCTATAAACAAACGACCTCTGTGATTATTCCCTGTTCTTTACCTGTAATGTTCAACATACAAATTAATCTCTGTATAATGTGATTATATTTTGCTTCCCTGGAGCTTATCTCCCCGGGCCTCTACTGAAAATGGACATATATCCAGTTAGACTAGCCTGGTCAACAAATGTGAAATAAATAAAATAAATAAAATAATAGTGGGAGTCCTGACATTGACTGGCAACTAATATGTTCAGGCACCCCCACCTACACAATAGATCTATATAATTTCACTCAACTCATCAGTACCCCAACTAAGCTTAACAAAAATAGTAGAGAATATACATTGGATTCTCACTTTATCTCCAAACAAAATGACCAGCAGTATTTGCCTATCAGATACCTTCAGTGACAGTCTTCCTACTTTTCTATAAGGCAGAAAAACAAAACCTATAGATTGCGACAATATAAGCTGACCTGCAACCTCAGCAATTTCCGAGTGCAAACTTTTATTTCCAACATTCAGCTATGTAACTGTGGTATTCTAAAAAAAATGCCTCTTGAGGAAGTAGTCTCAGAATTTAACAAACTATTTCTAAATACACCAAATGAGCTGCCTCACATCAGAACAAAAATTATAAAACCTAATATGGTTTACCTTTACATATCTGAAAATCACAAGTGCGATTGCTCATATGAGCGAATCCAACGCGCGAAACAAAACCGTGACAGTTTCCAATGTTCGAAAATCAGCAAATCAAAAAGCAGATTTGCTGATTTTCGAACAAAAAAGTCGAATATAAATTGTAATGCAGGCCTGCACCCCCCACACCCCCCTACTTTATTATACTAACGCCGAGATCGCACTACAGTGGGGAAAGGGTCCATTTCCCTATCCCCACTATAGCGCAAACTGCACCCAAAATGCCGAATCTGTAATGAGCGAATGTCACTGTGCATTCACTCATTGCACATTCGAATCATTTTCCTTTCGATGTTTAGGAACATAGCAAACGTTCTTTCGTGCTTATGTCATTCGCCCATGTGCAGAACGCATATATAAAGGTAAACCACCTAATACAGCATCTTGGTTAACAAATAATGAGGTGTAACTGTAGACAAAAATCTGAAATTTGATCAGTAGCTATAACAAGTCATAACAAAAAATGCACTTCTCTCACGGTGAAAACCACATTGATCAGATGCAAAAGGAAAATCATTGCCCAGACCCTGTCTGCCTCTCACTCCTGTATCCATCAGCCATATATACAGACAGCAATCAAAGTTAGAGGCATGCTGCAAAAAAGTATCAAAATTTGCTACAAACATTTCATATAGGACTCCCCACTGCCTCATCTTAAAACAAATAATACAGTTAGAACCAATGCAACACTTAATCCACACCCAGATAGTCACAGGCCATAATTTTATCTATCTAAATCCATAAGGACTGATCTTTCCTAAAAAAAAAAAAAAAACATCCTTCTGCAGTATTCACCATGCAGAGAGTTTTGCTACAGTCAAACACTTGTGGCCATCACAAAGTCAAATAATGCTACAGGAGATAGTCTGCATTCCAGTTATGTAACTAGACTTGAGAACAAGTTACCACTTCCACTGAAACAAAATGACACGTTAAAAGGCTACAAACAAATGAAAGCATTACCTAACTAATTCCTGGCTGTGCTCACATACCACACCAGGGTAATGTGGAACCTAAAAGTCACTACCATGTCTGTAATGCATCTGGCTCATGCACACCTTAACCACAAACCATGTACCGTCGCATCTCCGTTTCTCCAGAAAGTTCTGTCTTTTCCTCTAGTTTACCTAAATCCCCAGTTTTCCTTCGCATCTCACTCTACCACCTCTTCCCACATTCCCACTCTTTCTTTTCCCCCAACTGATCAAGTAATGCTGTTTTAATGCTTGATAAACAATGCCAGTGTCAAAGATCTTTGTGTAATTCATTTTCCTTCTGTTCTATGTCTTAAATAATTTCATTATGTGCTTCTTCTCTTCTAATGTAGTTTTTTTAGAAATTTCTATCCATCCCTCCCTCCACCCCTTTTTTGTTGTTATTTTGGTGGGTTGAGAATCACTTCTCCAGTGGCAATCTCGAAGCTTGGTTTGTTACACTTGGTGTGTAGGTCTATTTGTATGTTGTCTCCTTTTTTATTGTAGTGTTTTCTTTAGAGATCTGGTAGCAGAACTTTTAAGTTATTTATTTTTATTCTTATCGTTCAGAACTTTTCTTCCTGGGCCTTCATTTCTTGCTTTTTTTCTTGCAGTTGACTACTACACTGGTCAGAAAATAAATAAATAATGAGTGGCCAGTTAGCAGGAATCAGGAATAGATTTTAACTGTCGCTCCAATAACAGCTTTTACATTAGCAATGAGGCAAAATCAATGGCATTCTGCAAAATTAGGGACAGTTGATTTCAGATTTGTTTCACATAAGCAGCCACAAGTATTCCAAATTATTTCATGCACGTTCACATTCATCAGGTGAAGCTAGACAGTTGACCGAGAATATGACAAGAAGGTAGGTTACTGTCATCCAAAAAAAAAAGTCTCCATCCCTAACCAAGCAGCTGTAGTCCCTTTCTTATGTACACCTCTTGTGGTTGTGAAAAAATGCCTACCAACTTCTTTTCATAAGAATCATGGACAAAGCCAAAAAAAAAGGGACAAAGTCCCCAAATCAAGGATAGATATTGCTCTTTATTAGAATGTTGCTAGAACAGCCATTTTTGCACTGGCTTGCATTTTCTGAAGGATATGAAGTCTAAAATGGTCGCTTCTGAATGATTTGAACTCTGAAAACTCAGGTGTCTGTCATTATTCATCGAGTGCAATCACAATGTACTTGCCAAAAAAAAAAACTAAAAACTTTTTTTTGAGGAAAGGGCACAACGTATGAGATTAAGTCACAGACATTCTGCAAATTTGGGGAGAGGTTCGACTTTGTTTCACAGAAATAGCAGGAGGATGACTATTTTAGCTTATTTCTTATCAGTGCATATTTGTAGGGCCAGATTGTTAACTGAACAAATGACAAGTGGGTAAATAGCTTTTAACCAGAGACAGCACCCTCAAGCAGCATCCACCAATCCTAAATGATTTTCCAGAAAAATCACGCATTTTATGAGGCTTATACCAATGAGAGGCAAAGTCAAGGATACTCTGCAAAATCAGTGACTGTTTCAACTTTTTTTAATAGAAAAATAAATATTCCAACTTATTTTTCACAAATTCATATTAGTCCTGTAAAAGCAGACTTTAAATGAAGCAACTTGTGACAAATTGATTTATTCACAGCTAGTCCTGCTTATTTAGTGACTGCATTCTTCAATGCGACACTGACAGGGCATACTCTGTTGCCTGCTAGGATATTTAAAAAAGTGCATTCCTCAGTGCCACACTGACAGGGCATACTTGATTGCCTGTTATGACAGTTAAAGAAACTGTTAACTTGTTTCACATTGCCATGAGCCATTGCTACTCTTCCAAAATGCCAGTTTGCAACTCTCCCATTATTCTGTTTAATATTCATAGACTTTCAGTGCTGCTGTACCAATGAACACGAGAAGGTAATGAACAGAAATCTGTGGCACACTAGATAGGGTTCCCATGGCCCATTTATTTATTTTTTTTAATTGGAGAAATATTTCTTTACTGAAAAAATAAATAAATAAAGCTCCCTGAGCTGAACAGTGTCAGTAGCCCATGCTGTACATTTACAGATTGTAGCTATTGTGACTATACATGGGTAAATACTTGTGGTGTCTGTCATTTAGTGCTTTTTTCTGTTAAAACTTAAAATAAGTTTCTTAGCTTATGTGATAAATAGTTGCTAACTAAACTGAGTCAAAAGTGCTGAACTTAAAACTTTTTAAAATAAAATTATTTGGTTTGCTGTCTATGCCCCCCTTCCCCAGAGCTGTGGGCCCAGATTGGCCACCTGACCCCCTCCCCCATTATAATTTGCTACTGCCTCTGTCTCTGCATATGTTCTTCACTCATACAGACCCAGTGGATACATTTAGATTTTTCTATGCCTTCAAAAAGGAACACATTAAGCGGCAGAATATTCTTTAGCTCTTCATAAAGATCCCCAATTTAATCCACTTATTGTGACTGATTGGTTTTCTAATAGTGCTTAATAAAATCAGTAAAGTAATACATATGTAGCAGTTAATGATATGTAGATGCTGATTTAAAGACTTTAAGTACCAAAAGCCACATTTTGAGGACGCAATGAAGGACAGCCATATTCTACAGAGAACAGCATACCATTTTTCCATTACTGCTGCATTAAAATACGTGTGCAAGACATATTAAAGTTATTGTTTTATTCACTTGTGGTTTTGAAATTCTTATGCACAAAATGGCATTTCCAAGAAAGATATTTAAGTTAGCTCATTACTATATGTATTTTTTGTTGGATTGCAAGCATCAGAGTTTTTTAGAATACTTGTTGCTTGCTGTATAGCTGGCTGCATGTTTTGTGTGTGGTTTCTTATTTCTGGTCCTTATGTAAATATTAAGTCTGCTTATAACAAAATAATGAATGCTTGTTACAGCTTCAGCCTTAGAACAGTAAGTTTCTTTTTTACATCATGATCAGTCCCTTATTCCCAGCTATGGAATGTTAAATGCTTTTCTCATAAAGAAGCATGGTTTCTGAACTTATAGTTTACTAGCAAATATGCAATGAAAGATAATTAGAGCTCTAAAATGTGAACAACAATTGAGTGCTTACAATTTTTATGAGCTCATTGTAAGTTAACCATTACCTGCCCAGCTCCAAAATCATTAGAAAACCATTCAAAATAGACAGAAATCATTGTGACTCTAGCTACCATTTGTGGAGCAACTAAATTAAACAAGTTGCATATTATGAAACAAAATACCACATTCCCACAGATGCCGGTGTCCCAAAGCAAGATAAATATACATTAAAAAGCAAATATGCTATGTTTGCAGTATACCAATATTACAATGTATGCATTTGGGCACACGTGCACTTCTGCTTTACTGTCCAGATGTTGTCACATACATGTGTGTACACACAAGTAATACAATGCTAAAGATGAAAACTCTAGTTAGCAAGAGGAGATGGAACAGAAAAGAGGGTTCCATACTACAATGGCCTTATCTTTAAAAGAAATCTTGCACATTTTTAAAAATAATGTCATTCTTTGTCAACAAAATATAACATACACATAATGAGAAAAGCGGGTTTAGCCACAGGTGTCTAAAATACATGTATAGAATGATGCTGCCAGCACATATCCATGTGAAGAGTCCCAACTGAATTTGGGAGGCAGAACCAGTTAGCAGATCGGCACTGGCAGTTTTCCTGGAGTGAGGTAGCATGAGTAAAACCTTGAAAAGAGGTAGAAGTATGTTGTTAGGCACCTGGGTGCAAAGACACTCCAGCAGTGCTGAACTCTTTGCCTCCTCCATACTGGAAACATAGTATCCAGACCGGTTGTTGCAATTAGGCTGAGGGTCAGAGGGAATACAGTATGGCCTGGCCTGCTCCCTGTCCCATCCAAATACTTTAGAATGTAACTGCTGGTGTGCCATGTTTAGAAACCTACAGGGTATCATCCACTGCAAATAACAGTAAATATACCCACTACCTTGATCAAAGTGATTTCTGCTTTCATAACATTCTCCTCTCAATCCCGTCAAGCTGCAGAGTTATGTATAATTTCAGTCGTATTTGAGTGAACCCATAAGTATTTACCCAAAGATTTTTAAGACAGAATCGTTTGGTTTTGTATCAGAACTATCAGTTTGGTATACCTCACACAAAATTTGTCTGAGGGTGATCTGTGTAATGATATACAATGTATAAAACAAGTAGTCACTATTGGCATAGCTGTTTGCATCATAGCTAGATAGGTATAGATGCCTTTAGATAAAGTAGTATGAATGCAGGTGGTTATCAATGAGTGGTACTTTATTTGCTTACTGACTGTGCAGATGCAGGTAAATTGCTGAAGCTGCTGTTCACAGATTCACACGTTTGTCTTAAAAGAACCAAAAGTAAATCGTCCATTTTATACTGCTGTTTTATCACACACACTTCTGACAAAGTGACAAAGAAAATTAAGGTGTTTGGTTTTATTAGATTATTTATTGAAAAGAAATCTGAAGTGAAAAGTCATATTCGTAAGTGTAGAAAACTTCACCATACAACATCTAACCAGGGAACTTGGCATCAGGAAGAATGACTGTGTGAATAATGTCACAAATAAAACATACACAAACAGTACTACATTTCCTTTTGTATGCTATATGTAAATTCAGGTGACCTTATTTGCTTATATAAATCGAACATGAACAACAAACAGATGGCTGTGTTAAAAATGAATTGTAAGCATATCATTTTAATGAAGTCTAATAAAGAACCATAGCATAAATAACTTAAGTTTATTTTTAGGTACATATATTAAATCCAAGTTATTTATAATAATAAAACATTACTGTTTTAATTTATGCAATATGTGTTGTAGTGACATAGATATATATCAATAAACATCCTGTTTTTGCCACATTTGCTATATTAGTACATGCCAGAATTAAAACATGTTTTGTACCAAGTATTTTGCAATGTAGTTAAATGAAAAAATGTTGACTTGTGTTAGACTAATAATAAACTTGTGCAAGACTTTTCAATATCCTTTATTTACCTTTTTATATGCAGTTCTAACCTGAATAAGTGGACACTTTATGTGGTGAAGTACTTAAAAGAGCTTTTGAAATAAAAGCACAGGAAAAGATTGCATGCAAAATGGCACTAATGGCAGAGGAGGTGGTGGTGGTTATCTGGGATAGATTTCATATATGAAAACATTAAGGTATACTAAACCATAGTGTATTTTGTAATAAGTGCAGTGCTGGAACTAGCAGTCTGTGCAGAGAACGCATAGTAGGACAATCGGAAAATAGGAAAAACAGTGCAGCAGAGACAGAATTTCCCCAGGAAGATAATGCCGGGAAATAATTTGGGAGATGTATAGTGTAAGGGTAGAACACACTAGCAGGAATTAGTGAGCCAGGAGCAAGGTAGAAGGCTGTGCTCAAAAGTTGAAAACAGTTGCTGGGATTCATTGACGTGTTTTGTTGTACTCAACGTGTAGTTGTGCATGAATTAGCCATATAAAAGCTGGAACAGCTTGATAGCAAATTAAGCAGCTCTATAGTGCTAGTGTGCCATGGAAGATGTATGCAAATGACCACATAATGAAATATAGATGGAAGAGACCCTATTGAATAGCAAGTATGTGCAAGGTGAACATAATTGCAATTCATAGCCATCTGTGGAGGAAACTGTTACAGCAGTATGTATCTGGCTGCAAAGGGGTAGAAAACATCCCAAAACTTGGAGTTGCAGACAGCAAGAATGCTATGCATACCATAATCATTTGCATAGTGATTAGTACAGCCACTTTATGCTGCTATGCATGATGTGAACTCTGACACCACAAGAAACTATGATCAGTGGGTGTCATACTACAGATGTTCTTCGTGTTTCATTGATGCAGTCATCACCTGTGGGTTATCCCTGCAGTGGTAGCCCTCAGCCGGCCCAAATACCAAAGTCAATGTTTTTCTGCATCAGCTGCTGTCACATAATGTCTGACATCAGGTCGTCAATGCTATAAAGGAGAGCAGCCGACGCCATTACATCAGTCTTTCTTGCCGTGGAGCCCATAGCAGAAGCAGTTCACAAGTGTGCCAGTCAGTCGCTACCAGAGTTTTGATTTACAGCTGAAAACATCTAAAGCTAAGTACCCCGTTGGGGATCTCTTTTTCTTGTACTAACCGATGTCCTAAAAAGTTAACAATTGTCTCATCTGTGGAAAGCAAATGCCACACCGAGACTTCCACTCATACTGCATCACTTGTTTAGGTCCAGATCACGACATCCCTCATTGCTGGTTCTGTGCCCTCTATAATGCGAAAACCACTCATCTTAGAGCTATTATTGTAGCCAGGGATTTTTGTCTTCACATTCCAAAATTATGTCAGTCAGCCAACCTTATGTAGATATTCCGAAGAAACGTAAGGATAAAGATAGAGATAGACCACACAAGGCCAAGCCTTCCGGCGATGCTACCACTAAGCAGGTCGTCAGTTCTCCAGAATTCAGTGAGGCAGTTTCGCAGCCCCTGATGCCCGATTTGTTACCTTTGCAGACCTCTACCAAGACCCTTTTGAACTCTGGCATGCCGCAGAAATCTTATTCGTCTTCCGAGCCTTTAATTGTCTCTGGCTCGGTTGGGTCCAGAGCCATGACGCAGGCACCGGCTTCTGAAAAAGCCTTTCACACTACTGATTCCAGACAAAAAACATCTTCTCTTCTGACTACCATTCCTCTCAGACCTATGGATTCACTTAGGCCTAGAGTCAAGGCCATTCCCAGGAAAACTGCATCTAGCCACCATGTTACTCTTGCTCCTCCTCCCCAAACTGAAATGCTTAAGTTGGCAGAGGATCTTATTAGGGGTAGTCAGGCCATAACTTCTAAAAGGAAAAGAGATCTTTCTCCTGATATACTCACAGAACAGGATTCTGAGGAATCTGATTATTCAGAGTTTGAAGAGGAACAACAACCTCTGACTGCTTATGAGAATTCAGATGCAGAGGAATCCGTTCCCTCTGCCTCCCCACTAGAACATCTTTACATTGGGGAAACCCTTCACACCCTCAGGCAACATTTCCACTGGGAACCCCAGGACTTCCCTCAGTCTAAGAAAAGACTAAGAGAGTTACTAGACCTGCCTCAGCACAGACCCTTGGCCATCCCTCCTATCTTAGAGGTGGTTGATAATGTCTTCTAGGAATCCAGTTTAACTCCTGATGCCCTTCCACCTGCTCCCAGAAAACCTAACAGGTATTACAGAGTACCAGATTCTCACCAATACCTGTAGAGAAATCTTGCTGCAGTCGAAGGTTATTACACAGTTTCCAAAAGGAGCTAAGGCTAGTTCTACAAAGAATCCTACTCCTTCTGACAAGGACTCCAGAGCTTTGTACAGATGGGACAAAAAAGTATACATATCTGCAACCTTAGCTATCAGAGCAATCAACTGTCAGTTATATGAGTTAAAATATCAGCAACACACTTTGGAACTGTTAAAACAAAACATTTCTACCTTTCCTGACTGTGCCAATTCAACAGAGCAGATTTACTGCACTCTACTTGTCAAGTGGCTAAACACTCATTACACTGTGGGTATGATGCCCTAGAAACCTCTAGCAGGGCATCAGAGTCAGGATCTGTCATTAGGAGATGCATGGTTGAAGGAACAACCTCTCCCTGACCATGTTGAATCTAAATTACTTGATGCACCCTTGGATAAGAACCGCTTGTTTGGAGAAAAAGTAGAAGAGGTGCTTAAAAAGATGGAAGACAAAGCAAAATCTAACATTGAAAGATTTCCTTCAGGTACAACCTCCTAGGTTCAGCAGGAATTTTTCCTCAAAACACTGGTCCTTTCCTGCACCTAGCAGACAGGTGCAAGGTAAGCCCCACAGGGAAAGACTACCCAGACTCCCACCCCAGGGACAGCAGAGAACCAAACAGTGGACCACTCCCACTCCAAAGGCAGGGAGTTCTAAGCCATCCCTGTATGGCAAAAATTCTCAATGACTCCCTCTCCCACCTCTTCCCTCTTTTCACTCACCAAAATCTAAGAGGAAGGCTCTCCCTCTGCAAATACAATTGGCTCTCTGTAACAAAGGACCAATGGGTCTTAAAGATCATTTTTCAGGGATACAAATTCTCCTTCAATGAACTCCTAATTCTAAGAGGGTACCCAGACTTACCTCCAAATCAGTGGGCAGAGGCATTGAAACAAGTCCAAACTGTCATATCCCAAGGGGCAGTAGAACCTGTCCCCTCAGGTCAAACAGGCAAAGGCTTTTATTCCAGACTATTCCTGGTTCCCAGAAAAGAGGGTACTTGGCATACCATCCTAGATCTATCCATTCTGAACACCTTACTGGTGGTCCCCAAATTCAAAATGCTAACCTTGCAATAGCTGCTGTCTATGCTGACAAACAAATGCCTGGTTAGTTACCCTGGACATAAAAGATGCCTACCTCCACATCCCCATAAGGGAATCCTGGAGAAAATTAATTTGCTTCAGAGCAGGCTCAAAACATTTTTAGTTCTCTGTGCTATCCTTTGGCTTATCTACTTCTCCCAGGGTATTCACCAAATGCTTAGCCCCAACCATATAATTTTGCAGACAGAAAAATATACAAATTTGCCCTTATCTGGATGACTGCCTCATTCAGGTAGACTGCAAAGAAAAGCTCCTCAAGGACCTCCTCTTTGTCAAAACCCTCCTAACCTCCTTAGGGTACACCATCAAAGAGAAGAAATCAAAGCAAACACCCTCCAGGAAAATCATTTTCTTGGGAGCACTGCTCGACACAACATCCCAAATGGCCTTCCTGTCCCCAGAACAGCAGAGCTTCTTGGCTCTATTTTACCCAGCTGCCTTCCAGAACTCACCTCACTACCAGAAAAGTTCCTCCAAGCCTTGGGGTACATGGCATCTTGCATCCTTCTAATTCCTCTGGCCAGGCTTCATGAGAAAACTTCAGTGGTACCTAAAGAACCTTTGGTGTCAGCACTCATTCTCTAGAGACTTCGCTCCCTCTGATCCCCTGTATAAGGGCCAAGCTTCTCTGGTGGGCAAGGGCCTGTGCTCAGAACAAGGGTCTTTCCTTCACCCTTCGCCCAACTGGGCAGACCATTACCACTGACGCCTCAGACAGAGCTTGGGGTGCTCACCTAGAAGGCATGTGCACCCAAGGTCTTTGGGATGCACAGCACCTTCCCTTACACATAAACCTGAAGGAAATGATGGCAGTACAAAAGGCTCTGACTTCCTTCAAACCCCATTTCAAGCCCAGGATTCTCCTTATCAAAACAGACAACGCAGTAATGTGATACATCAACAAACAGGGAGGGACCCAATCCTACCCTCTGTGCAGGCTAGCCATGAACCTATGGCTGATAGCCTCTTCCATGGGACTACACCTGATAGCCCATTACCTACCAGGGATCAACAACACATGGCAGACCACTTAAGCAGAAACTTACTGGACCCCCACGAATGGAAGCTCCACAGAAAAATCTTTTTACAGATCACTCAGGAGTGGGGGACTCCGGAGGTGGATTTCTTTGCTTTACACCTCAACCATCAGCTGAGAAGATACTGTACCAGGGAGTATCACCACCTAGCATGGAAGGTGGATGCATTGATCTTCACCTGGAACATCCTCTTTGTGTACGCATTCCCTCCTTTGCATCTTATTCCAAAGGCACTGATCAAAATAAGGGAGGAGAGACCAAAATCCATCCTCATTGCTCCAGATTGGCCCAGATAACATTGGTACCCCTTACTGCACAGCCTGACATTACAGCCTCCCTGGCAGCCTCCCCTGATCTCAGACCTCTTAACTCAGGTGGTGGTGGAATGCTGCACCCAGACTTGCAGACTCAAACTATCAGCATGGCTAATACTTTAAAGACAAAAAGGGGCCCCTGTTAAGCAAACAGATCCTAGACATTATCACAGAGGCTAGAAGGCCCAGTACCAGAACATATTATGCAGAAAAATGGAAAAGATTTTGCTCCTGGAGCTAGTCCAGATGGGGCAATACCTCACAATCTTCCATCCCTCTTATCATGGACTACCTAGCAGAGCTACTTAATAGAGGCCTCTCCTTCTCCTCTATTAAAATCCATGCCTCAGCCATCTCAGCTCATTTTGATACAGAACAGCCCCTGTTCTCCCATCCTTTGATTAAACAAGTCTTCAGAGGGGCTTCTAATATCTGACCTCCCAGAAGGCCACCCACTCCAGCCTGGGGCCCAAAATTATGTTTTGGAAAAACTTACTTTACCAGCCTTCAAATCTATTAGAACCCATTCCACTAGGGCAGCCTCCACTTCCACAGCATTTCTCAGAGGAGTTCCCACCAGGGACATCCTGGAAGCTGCCAACTGGACTTTTGTCCATACTATTACCAAGCATTACCACCTACCTCTATTTTCTAAGGCTAGGACAGCGTTTGCTTCTGCAGTTCTACAGGGCATGCTGACCCATTCCTAGGTATCTTACTAAGCCTACCACCCCTATCCTCAGCTTTGGAATCCTCCCGCAAGTGATGACTGCAACAGTGAAACATGAAGAACATAGTACAGTTGTCTATAGTTTTCATAAATGTAGATGTTTGAGTGTATTCATTGTTGCAGTCCCGGTTTTCCACCCTCCTTCCCCCTTATATCTTCTTTTTTTAGGGAGACATATGTTTCTAATGGTGGCTTTTAGCCACCAGGACCACTTTACCATATTTACTTGGGCCTCTGACTGGTTAGGGCAAGAAAAACTGAAGTAATGGCGTTGGCTGCCCTCCTTTATAGCACTGACAACCTGACATCAGGCAGCATGCGACAGCAGCCGACGCAGAAAAACATTGACTCTGGTGTACGAGCCGGCCAAGGGCTACCACAGCAGGGATAACCCACAGGTGATGACTGCAACAGTGAATACACTCGAACATCTACATAAATGGTAAATGTACACAACTGTACTTTTTACCAGGAGGTTATTGTACAAGATATTGTATAGGCATTGGCTGAAAGTTTTCCCCACACACAGAATCTAAAGAAATGCATAGCATTCCTTTATCTGTGGAGACCAAGGTATGTATAGTAATTTTTATTCTAGTTAGAGGGACCATTTCTAGATAAACAGGGGACATGGTGAGTGTTTTATATGCTCCTACATCTGGATTAGTTAACAAGTTCCTCAGTTCAGTGCTTTTGTTTATGGGATAGCATGCATGATTTCTAGTCGCACCAAAAGAAAGAGCTAACAATATTCATGCCTTCTATGATAGTGTTTGACTTACCTGAGGTAATGGGTGCAACAAATTGCACATGTTTAGTAACAAAAGCCCCACCTAGCTTGCACTCACAAAGCTATGTGGACAGAAGTGCTACTAGGTTTGAACTACCAGGTAGTGTATGACACGTGTGAGATCATAACTAACGTGTTCTCCATAAAAGTTAGCAATTTTCATGGTTTACATACATCGCTAGCATCTCAGCTATATCACCACTTTTGTGCACAGAGCCATTATACCGAGGCATCTAGTCAGTACATGCAGGCACTGTGAAAAATGCTAATGTATATTGTTACAATCTAGTCAGTACATGTAGGCACTGTGAAAAATGTCAATGTATATAGTTACAATCTAGTCAGTACATGCATTCACTGTGACAAATGCTAATGTATCATGCTACAATCTAGTCAGTACATGCAGGCACTGTGACAAATGGTACTCTACATTGCTACAATCTAGTCAGTACATGCAGGCACTGTGACAAATGCTAATGTATATTGCTAGAATCTAGTCAGTAAATGCAGGCACTGTGACAAATGCTAATGTATATAATTACAATCTAGTCAGTACATGCAGGCACTGTGACAAATGTAAATGTATCTTGCTACTATCTAGTCAGTACATGCAGGCAATGTGACAGATGCTAATGTACATTTCTACAATCTAGTCAGTACATGCAGGCACTGTGACAAATGCTAATGTATATTGCTGCAATCTAGTCAGTACATGCAGGCACTGTGACAAATGCTAATGTATATTGCTACAATAACATACAAGCACTGTGGCAAACGGTAATGTATATTGCTACAATCTAGTCAGTACATGCAGGCACTGTGACAAATGATAATGTACATTGCTACAATCTAGTCACTACATGCAGGCAGTGTGAAAAATACTAATGTATATTGTTACAATCTATTCAGTACATGCAGGCACTCTGACAAATGCTAATGTATCTTGCTACAATCTAGTTAGTACATGCAGGTACTCTGACAAATGCTAATGTACATTGCTGCAATCTTGTCAGTACATGCAGGCACTGTGACAGATGCTAATGCATATTGCTACAATCTAGTCAGTACATGCAGGCACTGTGACAGATGCTATTGTATATTGCTACAATCTAGTCAGTACATGCAGGCACTGTGACAAATGATACTGTACACTGTTACAATCTAGTCAGTACATGCAGGCACTGTGGCAAATGATAATGTATATTGCTACATTCTAGTCAGCACATGCAGGCGCTGTGACAAATGATAATATAGATATATATATATATATATATATATATATATATATATATATATATATATATATATTGCTACAATCTAGTCAGTACATGCAGTCACTGTGACAAATGATAATGTATATAGCTACAATCTAGTCAGTACATGCAAGCACTGTGACAAATGCTAATGCATATAGCTGCAATCTAGTCAGTACATACAGGAGCTGTGACAAATGATAATGTATATTGCTACAGTCATAGTGTGTCCAGATGTATTAACATCCCCCAGTATGTTATTGGTGCTGTACAGGTGATGCTGGATATCTGCTGGTGCCATGACTTATGACACTGTGGCAGAATGGAGCATAGCTGTAACACCACAAACTGAGTATCATAGCATTCTCAGAACCCTCTTCCACTGTCTTGATATGTCTGGGGGGAGACTGATCTTGCCACAGTATGCAGGATGTTCCTAGTATGACTATAATGGTAAGGAAACAGGCAAGGCAGTCCCAGGTTGCCATTATGGTCAAACCACACACACACACACAGCCAGCAGGGAGAGCACATCAACATTACTGTTCGATGAGAGTGTGGCAGAGCAGAGGCCTGCTACTGAGTAGCCTCGCAGACATGAAAAGGCTTGGTATAAAGAAGTGTAAGTGATTGGCAATTCCTGTTCCAGAACTGTGGCACCTGACGAGCATGGAGTGACACTGCAGTGGTAGATAGAGCAAACATGATGTATTCAGTGTTAATTTCAGACTATGTTGGTTATTGTATGGTCAGGCCACACTGTACATCAGGTATTGCCTAATATATCATGGAGATGGGAAGGTGGACTTGGTCATAGTTATCACTGCATGCACAGATGGTGAGGGACACAAAAATACATGTTTCCCTACACATACTCTGGGTAGGGGGGGTACTGTGCCACAGGTTGTAGATGGACAGGGGTTTCTAGATGAGAGGTAGTCTGCATCAAAGACAATTTCCTGCTGTGATGGGGTGAGGGTGCCACTATCTGATTGTGACCTTGGGTCAATCCACTGGCTTGTTGTAGTCAGACTTCAAGTCCCCTCTGGCAAGGATGGTGAGTGACCATGATATGGATAGAGCCAACCTGTGAACTATCCATCAACTGAAGGCTAGATTTTATTTCTATCCATGATGAGGGGTGGCAGTGTCATAAGATGTCCTTCTGTAGCTGTTGCTGTATTTTTCACTAAAGGGGGTCCCCTGTCAAGGGTAGCCCAACGTCCAACCAGTATACCAAAGCCTTAGGATTTTAATAACTTTGTACATCACATCTATGCTCCCTGCTCATGGCATAGGATATAAAGATGACATACCAAAGTACATACCTCAGAACATCTTTGCCACCAGTCTTAATGCCATCTTCAATCATTACTCTGAGATTCCTTAGTTTGTGCTGGTTACCAAGCCATTTTCAGATAAGGGCACCATTGGGGAGGGTTCTTCTTATCTTATTTTCTTTTGGCTTGTGAGATTACATAATCCAGAAATGGAAAAGTCAGTGTGGGAGACAAGTTCCTCATAAGGACTGTCATAAGCAGTATCGTTTTTGTTTGGGTGCATCTTATGACCATACTACATACTCGATTTCTCAAGTATTCATCCCTAAGACTCTTTATCTCTCCTCCTTGTCTATCTACCTGGAGAACCAGCTTCTTAAGTTGTTGCTGCAGGGTGCGATGGTGGAATTGTCCCGTCTTGAAGATCAGCTATTTGCCAAGAAGAAGACCAAAAAAATTAGGTCAGATGTGGCTGCTGTACTGCCTCTCCCAGATGTCTTTCTCAAGGCTGATGAAAGCCCAAAGAATCATCCAGTTATTCCATCAGATTCCTCTGCAGTGATCACAATGGAGGTCAGCATGGATCCAGCTTCTCATAAATTCTTGAGGCTCTGCAGATGTCCATTGCAGATGTTGAGGGGGAACCTCCACTGATAATATCTAGGGACTAAGGGGTAATCCACGGATTCTTGTTCGGGATGACATTCTCACTACATTGATTGAGTGTCATCAAGGGTCAGAACCTCCTAAGATCTTTAGGGCTGACATCCCTTAAAAGAAAAAACAGAAAGCTAAACATTTCCCTGCTCCCAAAGATCCCCAGCGTGAATGGCAGGATTTTACACAGGGGTTATTTAATGCAATCCTGGCCTTGAAAGGTCTAGGGAGCAGGACTTTTCTGATGAAGACTTGGACTCTGGAGAAGAGTCTTTGGCTTATTTCTTCTCCATTGAACTATGGTTCCGAGGAGGAAGATTCCATTGGCCCAGATTCTCCCTTTGAGGAACTTTCTTTTCAGGATAGTATCCCACGATGGTGGAATTCTTTAAATGGGTCTGTACTCAGGTTTCTGATATCCAAAAGGGGTATTATGAACTCCTCCAAATGGAGTCCCCCAAGCCCTCTGCTGTTCATCTGGTCATAGCTTCCCTGTTAGACACTTTTATCAGCAGATTCTCTAGGTCACTGTTCCCTACCTCCACCCCTAAAAAGCTTGACAGGTTTTATAAGGTGCCTGATGACTGCAAGTTTCTCTATAAATGTCCTTCTGCTGACCCCTCTGTTGTGTCCAACTCTTCTGACAAACCTTCCAAGCTTTTATCTTCTACTAAATTGCGTTCTTCTGACAAGGACACTAGGGCCATGGAATGGCTGGGAAAAAAAGTTGTATGCTGCCGCTACCCTGGCCTTTTGGGCTATTAATTATCAGACCCATATGACCAGGTATGTCTCTTTTTTCTCAGGTCTATCAGGTTATCTCTGACCTTCCTGATTCTGGGGGGAAGGTTTGGCCCTCTCTTTTTTGGGCTTCTCTTCTCTAGTGGCTTGCCATTCTATTAAATCTAGTTATAATTTAGCTGATACTACTTCTAGAGCTGCAGCCTTTGGTTCTGTGTTGACATGTTAATCTTGACTTCACCTCCAGCCTTTGCCCGCTGGTATTAAGGCTAAATTGATGGATGCTCCCCTTGATAATAAAAATCTCATTGGTAATGCAGCTGATGAACTATTTAATTCCTTACAAGAAAAAGGCAAATCCTTACAGGAATTAAAGCATATTTTTGTTTCCCAAATTTCCTCTTGCGCTTTTGTACTGTGCCTTTAGTGAAGAATACTGCAACACTGGTGTGGAAGGACATAATACAGTTGTGTAAAATCTTATCATAACAGTAGATGTCTTTCTGTTCACTGTTGCAGTATTTGTTTCATAGGTTCATAGGCAGGTACTAGACTATTGGCCCAAAGGCCTAAGTAAGCCTAGCCAACAAGGTTCCCTGGCTTACGTCACCCAAGAAAGTTAATTTCCTGTGCCCCTGTCGAGCAGAGTCACAGAAGTGATCCCAGGAGTGTATTTCCTATTTCCCATCGACTCATCAAGATTTTTCTTGAAGAGTGCTAATGAGGAAAGTACAGTTTTGTACCTACCATAAATGTAGATGTTCGATAGATATGCAACTGCAGTCCTGACATATGGGTTGTCCTGCCTCAGGCAGCCCTTCGGTCGGCCGGATTCCAAAGTCTGGGTCCGGCATCGGCTGTTGTCACCTCTTCCCCGACGTCAGAGCGGCTGGGGTATAAAAGCATCAGCCGACACCATCTTCAGTGTTTCTTGCCCCAGATGCCAGGTGCCCTCCAAGGAAGGCTAAATTTAGAGAATGGATAAAAATTCCAGACATGCACAACAGTAATAAACAGATACACCATAACAGATATCCCCAGCTAATTTGAAAAAGGGGGAGTGGACACAAAAAAGAGAATTACAGAGGGGTAGGAGGGAGGGAAAACCTGACTGCAGTTGCATATCTATCGGACATCTACATTTATGGTAGGTACAAAACTGTACTATGTCCTTCAAGAATGCAACTGCAGTCCTGACATATGGGTTGAATACCATAGCCAAGCTGGGGTGGTAGGATCTAAGAAAGGGATGGTGTAGCTAAAATGCCCTGCAGGACTGCGAAGCAAAGCCTGCTCGTGATCTGGAGTATAAAGGCAGGTTGTAGTGTTTGGTAAATGTATGCACGGAGCTCCATGTAGCAGCCTCTAGAATGTCCTTTGTAGCCACTCCTCTTAGAAAGGCTGTGGATGTGGCTATAGCTCTGGTGGAGTGTGGCCCAATATTGGCTGGCACACCTTTTCCATGGAAAGAGTAACAGAATCTGATGCAGTGTCCAATCCATTTTGAAATTGTTTGTTTGGAGATTGCCTTTCCTTGCACTCCAGCAGCATAGGCTACAAATAGTTGATCAGACTTTCTGGTGGTCTTTGTTCTGTCCAAGTAGTAGCGTAATTGTCTGTGTATGTCCAAAGTGTGCAACTTTTCCCCCTTATTTTGAGGATTGGGAAAGAAAGTAGGCAGGTGAATTGCTTGATTTAGAGACACCCTGGATATCACTTTTGGCATGAATGAAGGATTGGTTCTTAGAGAAACTCTGTCCTGATGAAAAATGAGAAAGGGAGGTACTGCCATGAGGGCCTGTATCTCCGAGAGTCTTCTTGCTGAGGTAACTGCCAACAGGAAAACCGTTTTCCAGGAGAGAAATTGCATTTCTGAAGATGCTGCTGGTTCAAAAGGAGGAAGAGTTAATTTTTCCAAGATGAAATTGAGGTCCCATGCAGGTATTGGGGGTTTTCTGGGAGGTTTGATATTCTTTATCCCTCTTAGAAACTGTCACAGTTGTATTTTGCTGAAAGAAATTCAATTGTTTGATACAGAACACCCCCCATTTAAAAAGGGCCAACCTCCCAGAAGGCCACCCACTCCAGCCTGGGACCCAAATTATGTTTTGGAAAAACTTACTTTACCACCCTTCAAACCTGCTGCTTCAGCAGAACTAAGATTCCTCTCCTGGAAGACTGCTTTTCTCCTAGCTATCACCTCAGCCAGGAGAGTTTCAGAACTTCAGGCACTGATGGCCATTGAGCCCTTCATCATCTTCCATGCAGACAGGGCCTCCCTGGGGACTAATCCTTCCTTTATGCCCAAGGTGGTATCTAATGTAACTCTCAATCAGGCCATACATCTACCCACCTTCTTTCCTAACCCTCAAACAAGGGGGAGAGAATTCTGCACTTACTAGATGTGCATAGACAGCTCAGATACTATCTGGACTGTACGAAACCCTTCAGGAAAACAGACCAACTACTTGTCAGCTTTGCCCCAGGGGCAGAGGGGCAGCCCATTTCCAAACAAACCATTTCCAAATGGATGTCACACTATATCCATTTCTGCTATGGATTGTATGGAACCCCCCCAAGTCTATTAGAACCCATTCCACTAGGGCAGACTCCACTTCCACAGCATTTCTCAGAGGAATTCCCACCAGGGACATCCTGGAAGCTGCCACCTGGACTTTTGTCCATACTATTACCAAGCATTACCACCTACCTCTATTTTCTAAGGCTAGGACAGGGTTTGCCTCTGCAGTTCTACAGGGCATGCTGACCCATTCCTAGGTATCTTACTAAGCCTACCACCCCTATCCTCAGCTTTGGAATCCTCCCGCAAGTGATGACTGCAACAGTGAAACATGAAGAACATAGTACAGTTGTGTATACTTTTCATAAATGTAGATGTTCGAGTGTATTCACTGTTGCAGTCCTGGTTTTCCACCCTCCTACCCCCTTATATCTTCTTTTTTTAGGGAGACATATGTTTCTAATGGTGGCTTTTAGCCACCAGGGCTACTTTACCATATTTACTTGGGCCTCTGACTGGTTAGGGCAAGAAAAACTGAGGTAATGGCGTTGGCTGCTCTCCTTTATAGCACTGACAACCTGACATCAGGCAGTATGCGACAGTAGCCGATGCAGAAAAACATTGACTCTGGTGTTCGGGCCGGCCAAGGGCTACCACAGCAGGGATAACCCACAGGTGATGACTGCAACAGTGAATACACTCGAACATCTACATATATGGTAAATGTACACAACTGTACTTTTTACCAGGAGGTTATTGTGCAAGATATTATATAGGCATTGGCTGAAAATTTTCCCCACACACAGAATCTAAAGAAATGCATAGCATTCCTTTATCTGTGGAGACCAAGGTATGTATATTAATTTTTATTCTAGTTAGAGGGACCATTTCTAGATAAACAGGGGACATGGTGAGTGTTTTATATGCTCCTACATCTGGATTAGTTAACAAGTTCCTCAGTTAAGTACTTCTATTTATGGGATAGCATGCATGATTTCTAGTCACACCAAAAGAAAGAGCTAACAATATTCATGCCTTCTATGATATTGTCTACTTACCTGAGATAATGGGTGCAACAAATTGCACGTGTTTAGTAACAAAAGCCTGCACTCACAAAGCTATGTGGACAGAAGTGCTACTAGGTCTGAACTACCAGGTAGTGTATGACATGTGTGAGATTATAACTAATGTGTTCCCCACAAAAGTTAGCAATTTTCATGGTTTGCATACATCGCTAACATCTCAGCTATATCACCACTTTTGTGCACAGAGTCATTATACCGGGGCATCTAGTCAGTACATGCAGGCACTGTGAAAAATGCTAATGTATATTGCTACAATCTAGTCAGTACATGTAGGCACTGTGAAAAATGTTAATGTATATAGTTACAATCTAGTCAGTACATGCAGCCACTGTGACAAATGCTAATGTATCATGCTACAATCTGGTCAGTACATGCAGGCACTGTGACAAATGGTAATCTACATTGCTACAATCTAGTCAGTATATGCAGGCATTATGACAAATGCTAATGTATATTGCTAGAATCTAGTCAGTAAATGCAGGCACTGTGACAAATGCTAATGTATATAGTTGCAATCTAGTCAGTACATGCAGGCACTGTGACAAATGCAAATGTATCTTGCTAAAATCTAGTCAGTACATGCAGGCACTGTGACAAATGCTAATGTATATTGCTACAATCTGGTCAATACATGAAGGCACTGTGACAAATGCTAATGTATATTGCTACAATCTAGTCAGTACATGCAGGCAATGTGACAGATGCTAATGTACATTGCTACAATCTAGTCAGTACATGCAGGCACTGTGACAAATGCAAATGTATCTTGCTACAATCTAGTCAGTACATGCAGGCACTGTGACAAATGCTAATGTATATTGCTACAATCTAGTCAGTACATGCAGGCACTGTGACAAATGCTAATGTATCTTGCTACAATCTAGTCAGTATATGCAGGCACTGTGACAGATGCTAATGTATATTGCTACAATCTAGTCAGTACATGCAGGCACTGTGACAAATGCTAATGTATATTGCTGCAATCTAGTTAGTACATACATGCACTGTGACAAATGCTAATGTATATTGCTACAATGACATGCAAGCACTGTGACAAATGGTAATGTATTTTGCTACAATCTAGTCAGTACATGCAGGCACTGTGACAAATGATAATGTACATTGCTACAATCTAGTCACTACATGCAGGCAGTGTGAAAAATGCTAATGTATATCGTTACAATCTAGTCAGTACATGCAGGTACTCTGACAAATGCTAATGCATATTGCTACAATCTAGTCAGTACATGCAGGCACTGTGACAGATGCTAATGTATATTGCTACAATCTAGTCAGTACATGTAGGCACTGCGACAAATGATAATATATATATTCCTACAATCTAGTCAGTACATGCAGTCACTGTGACAAATGATAATGTATATAGCTACAATCTAGTCAGCACATGCAGACACTGTGACAAATTATAATGTATATTGCTACAGTCATAGTGTGTCCAAATGTATTAACATCCCCCAGCATGTTATTGCTGCTGTACAGGTGATGCTGGATATCTGCTGGTGCCATGACACTGTGGCAGAATGGAGCATAACTGTAACACCACAAACTGAGTATCATAGCATTCTCAGAACCCTCTTTCACTGTCTTGATATGTCTGGGGGGAGGCTGATCTTGCCACAGTATGCAGGATGTTCCTAGTATGACTATAATGGTAATGAAACAGGCAAGGCAGCCCCAGGTTGCCATTATGGTCAAACCACACACACACACACACACAGCCAGCAGGGAAGGCACATCAACATTACTGTTCGATGAGAGTGTGGCAGAGCAGAGGCCTGCTGCTGAGTAACCTTGCAGACATGAAAAGGCTTGGTGTAAAGAAGTGCAAGTGATTGGCAATTCCTGTTCCAGAACTGTGGCACCTGACGAGCATGGAGTGACACTGCAGTGGTAGACAGAGCAAACATGATGTATTCAGTGTTAATATCAGACTATGTTGGTTATTGTATGGTCAGGCCACACTGTACATCAGGTATTGCCTAATATATCATGGAGATGGGAAGGTGGACTTGGTCATAGTTATCACTGCATGCACAGATGGTGAGGGACACAAAAATACATGTTTCCCTACACATACTCTGGGTAGGGGGGGTACTGTGCTACAGGTTGTAGAGGGACAGGGGTTTCTAGATGAGAGGTAGTCTGCATCAAAGCCGATTTCCTGCTGTGATGGGGTGAGGGTGCCACTATCTGATTGTGACCTTGGGTCAATCCACTGGCTTGTTGTAGTCAGACTTCAAGTCCCCTCTGGCAAGGATGGTGAGTGACCATGATATGGATAGAGCCAACCTGTGAACTATCCATCAACTGAAGGCTAGATTTTATTTCTATCCATGATGAGGGGTGGCAGTGTTATAAAATGTCCTTCTGTAGCTGTTGCAGTATTTTTCACTAAAGGGAGTCCCCTGTCAAGAGTAGCCCAACGACCAGCCAATATACCAGAGCCTTAGGATTTTAATAACTTTGTACATCACATGTATGCTCCCTGCTCATGGCATAGGATATAAAGATGACATACCAAGGTACATACCTCAGAACATCTTTGCCACCAGTCTTAATGCCATCTTCAGTCATTACTCTGAGATTCCTTAGTTTGTGCTGGTTACCAAGCCATTTTCAGATAAGAGCACCATTGGGGAGGGTTCTTCTTATCTTATTTTCTTTTGGCTTGTGAGATTACGTCATCCAGAAATGAAAAAGTCAGTGTGGGAGACAAGTTCCTCATAAGGACTGTCATAAGCAGTATCGTTTTTGTTTGGGTGCATCACATGACCATACTACATACTCACTTTGTCAAGTATTCATCCCTAAGACCCTTTATCTCTCGTCCTTGTCTATCTGCCTGGAGAACCAGCTTCTTAAGTTGTTGCTGCAGGGTGCGATGGTGGAATTGTCCTGTCTTGAGGATCAGCTATTTGCCAAGAAGAAGACCAAAATAATTAGGTCAGATTTGGTTGCTGTACTGCCTCTCCCAGATGTCTTTCTCAAGGCTGATGAAAGCCCAAAGGATCATCCAGTTATTCCATCAGATTCCTCTGCAGTGATCACAACAGAGGCCGGCATGGATCCAGCTTCTCATAAATTCTTGAGGCTCTGCAGATGTCCATTGCAGATGTTGAGGGTAACCTCCACTGATAATATCTAGGGACTAAGGGGTATTCCACAGATTCTTGTTCGGGATGAGATTCTCACTACATTGATTGAGTGTCATCAAGGGTCAGAACCTCCTAAGATCTTTAGGGCTGACATCCCTTAAAAGAAAAAAACAGAAAGCTAAACATTTCCCTGCTCCCAAAGATCCCCAGCGTGAATGGCAGTATTTTACATAGGGGTTATTTAATGCAATCCTGGCCTTGAAAGGCCTAGGGAGCAGGACTTTTCTGATGAAGACTTGCACTCTGGAGAAGAGTCTTTGGCTTATTTCTTCTCCATTGAACTATGGTTCTGAGGAGGAAGATTCCATTGGCCCAGATTCTCCCTTTGAGGAACTTTCTTTTCAGGATAGTATCCCGTGATGGTGGAATTCTTTAAATGGATCTGTACTCAGGTTTCTGACATCCAAAAGGGGTATTATGAACTCCTCCAAATGGAGTCCCCCAAGCCCTCTGCTGTTCATCTGGTTGTAGCTTCCCTGTTAGACACTTTTATCAGCAGCTTCTCTAGGTCGTGGTTCCCTACCTCCACCCCTAAAAAGCTTGACAGGTTTTATAAGGTGCCTGATGACTGCAAGTTTCTCTATAAATGTCCTTCTGCTGACCCCTCTGTTGTGTCCGACTCTTCTGACAAACCTTCCAAGCTTTTATCTTCTACTAAATTGCTTTCTTCTGACAAGGACACTAGGGCTATGGAATGGCTGGGGAAAAAAGTATGCTGCCGCTACCCTGGCCTTTTGGGCTATTTAATTATCAGACCCATATGACCAGGTATGTCTTAGCTCTTCTTTCTCAGGTCTATCAGGTTATCTCTGACCTTCCTGATTCTGGGGGGAAGGTTTGGCCCCCTCTTTTTTGGGCTTCTCTTCTCTAGTGGCTTGCCATTCTATTAAATCTAGTTATAATTTAGCTGATACTACTTCTAGAGCTGCAGCCTTTGATTCTGTGTTGATATGTTAATCTTGACTTCACCTCCAGCCTTTGCCTGCTGGTATAAAGGCTAAATTGATGGATGCTCCCCTTGATAATAAAAATCTCATTGGTAATGCAGCTGATGAACTATTTAAGTCCTTACAAGAAAAAGGCAAATCCTTACAGGAATTAAAGCATATTTTTGTTTCCCAAATTTCCTCTTGAGCTTTTGTACTGTGCCTTTAGTGAAGAATACTGCAACAGTGGTATGGAAGGACATAATACAGTTGTGTAAAATCTTACCATAACAGTAGATGTCCTTCTGTTCACTGTTGTAGTATTTGTTTCATAGGTTCATAGGTTCATATGTAGGTACTAGACTATTGGCCCAAAGGCCTAAGTAAGCCTAGCCAACAAGGTTCCCTGGCTTACATCACCCAAGAAAGTTAATTTCCTGTGCCCCTGTCGAGCAGGGCCACAGAAGTGATCCCCGGAGTGTATTTCCTATTTCCCATCCACTCATCAAGATTTTTCTTGAAGAATGCTAATGAGGAACTTTGCTTGACATAGACGGGTACCTTGTTCCAGAGTATGGGAAGTCTCTGGGACAGGAATCTATCCCTCCAGCATGCCCTGTTTATTGTGGTGACAAGGTTTAGGTCCCTAGAGAGTGTAGCTCAGAGGGATTGGGATTTCTTTAGGTGTAGCATGTCCAACAGCTCTGGGTTTAACATAGCTTTATATGTTAGGCAGAGATCTCCTAGGAGTAGGTGATATGCTACAGAGTAAAGCTGGAGTTTTTTAAAATGGTCAGTGTAGGGCATCTGTTTGAAGCCAGTAATCCTCTTTGTGAGGTACATCTGTGACCTCTCCAGCTGCTGCAGATGTCTTGTGAGGTACATTCCAAAAGGGGCGTTGTACTCTATAATGGGTCTAATGAGTGCTGAGTAGAGGGGAACAATGACCTCTTTTTTTCCTGGATGAGAACCCTTTTGTGATGAGATGTGCCACATAGAAGGATTTCCTGACTACTGTGGCAATGTGATTATCAAAGGAGAGACTACTGTCCACCTGGGTCCCAAGGTCTCTTATCACACATTCAGCGTTAAGTAGACTGCCATTTATGTGGTAGTTCATGGGTACAAAGTTTTTACCAAAGGGGATGACAATGCACTTTTTGGCATTGAGCTTGAGGCCATGCCTCTGACACCAGGCATCTGTCTCGGTGAGGCCCTTCTGTAGGATGTCCACATCATTTGGGGACTTGATCATGGCTCCTAGTTTACAGTCATCTGCGAACTTCGTTAGCCAGAAGCCTTCTGTGTAAGCCTGTACTTCAGAGAAGTAGATACCAAACAGGAGAGGTCCCAGGACTGAACCCTGTGGTACTCCACTTGTCACTTGTTTGAAGTCAGATTTGGAGTCTGTAACTTTTACAGTGTGGGTTCTGTCAGTAAGACAATTGGCAATCCATCTTGTGATGTAGGGATTTATACCTAGTTTAGTGAGTTTAGCTCCTCCATCCTCCCCCTTTTCTTTCCTTTTGGATGCATTTCTTTTTCTTCTTGGACTGTTTTCTTCCTGGGACTTTTTCAGTTCTGAGGTACATACATCCATATTTCACCTTTGAGCCCTATGTTGTAAGTGGGGAGCATACACATGCTGTACAACATTCTTACAATCCTAAGGCTTTGGTATGCTGGCCAGATATTGGGCTACCCTGGTGGGGATCCTCTTTAGTGAAGAATACTGCAACAGTGAAGAGAAGGACATCTGCTGTTATGGTAATATTTTAAACAACTGTACTATTCCAAACATAGGTCAAAACTGTGTACTTTAAGATGGTTCTCCAATATGACCACCAAGGGTGCTTACCCTACCTTGACATTAAATACCTCTGCCATTGTGGGCAGTGATAGCGGCACTGGCAATCCTCTGCATGCAGGTGAAGGTGAAAATAGTGGTTTCTACCAAAGATTTCATAAAACCAATTACTGTTGTGTCCCAGAACTCAGTGACCTCACAGAGCTGTTGGCAGATCTTGGAGACATCCCCATGAATGCCACACAGCACACTAATCAGCTTCACACTGGACTGAGTTACAATAGACTGCATCTAAGTACTAGGTTGGCCACATTTGCTAACTGATTCTTAGTACCAACTGCATGTCAGGGATTAACTTTGAAATGGGACAGCATCAGACACCATTGCAAGGCTGCACAGTGTTGGGTATATCACATCAGATACAGTGTGGTTGGAGGATCATTCCCCTGAACTGTACAATCGTAGGTTCATCTGTAGGTAAGGCTGCACCTTTACTCAGTACTATGGATGACCATCCATCCAGGAAGGAGACAGACAGTGCCATGCATTCTCTGACTGTGACTAAAGTATCTGTGTCTCATCATCATCATCATCTAATGCTACATCCCTACATGGGTGACACCATAGCCTGTCGTCCTGCCATAGCCTAAACAGAGGTTACAGTGACAGTGCTGTGACTTATAAATACACAATAAAAGACACACAGGACAGTGTAGATGTGTGAGCACATGCACTATAATTGTGTCCCTCTGGCATGCACACTAAAGGTGTGTATGCATGCTGTACCATACAGTCCTAGACTACCCCTGTTGCCATCTTGATGTTGCTGGATACCTAATGTTTCTACAGCAAAATGTAAGCAACATATACTGTAGACAACCTTCAGTTTACATGTGCAGTGCTGACGTACCAAAATCTGCTGAACATGTTATTACTCTGGTGCATCATCCACCAAGCTGTGTGGGGCTGTCTCCTCTTCCAAGATGATCCCAGTACTATTGTTACCATCTACAAAAGCTCTAAAACTCTTCTAGCTCCATTAGCCTGCAGTACTGGGGTAGTCCCCCCCCAGTAACAAACATTTAAGCTGCTTTGGAATATGCCATTGCCTTGGCATCGTTCAGAGTGTCATTAGCATACATACAACATGGTTGTAATATATATTTGTGGCCCCTGTGACATTTATGTCACAGACCAAAATCTGACACACCTGATCCTCCAAAGGTTGGGAAACGCATTGTTTTCTGAAGAAGCAAGGCTGAAATTGTCCAGTCTGTTATTCACCTCATCCTCCAAACATGTGGACACCTCAGAATAAATGACACACAGCTATAGGCAGTAAGCCGATGGAACTTACAGGAAGACAACTATAGACGTAGGAGTAATCTAGTCATGTGACAATATACTCATGGAAACAACTATGTGGGTATTTCATACTATAGCTGTAAGGATTGATGTTTTAATACATAAAGTAATTGTACTTGCCCATTGGTAGATCTGCACTTATTGCAGGGCACAGTCAATTTGTTGGGGCCAAACGATATATACAGGGCAGGGTAGTCATCCCTGCTGCCAACATTTGGGACACACACTCAAAAGTGCTAGTGGCATGGCTGTACCTTGGTACATTTGGGGGGGAATATGGATGTGTAGGTAATGCCATACCCATCACCATAGGCAATTATATATATATATATATATATATATATATATATATATATATATATATATATATATATATATATATATATATATATATATAAAATACAGGCCATACCCTCAATATGAGTAGTGCCATGCAAGCATGTACAAGGGTCTGATGTCCTCATGTTGGATTCCTTGTTGCCAGTACAGCCTATGTACTATAAACATATGCAGGCACACACATTCATACTTCTAGCCTTATGTAATGTAAATTTCTGTTCAAGGGTGCACATGCTTACGAAAGTAGACAAAACAACAGATAACCTATTTGCAAAATACTGCATACCTCTTCTGAGTGGCCTATTGGTCCGGAAGGTGCTGCTGCTGTTCCTTCCAACACTGCCACCAAGATATCCAGCATAGCTTCCCAAATCTGTGAATTGTAGCATACACAATGGCAATGCACCTCTATTACAACTCAATTTTACACCTGTCTGCATGATATACAATAGTAGTGTAGGTTGCATGAATGTATATGAATATCTCTATTTTGCTGCTGTGTGTCTGTGACTTGAAGTGAAGTTGTTGCCTATGCTTACCACAGACAGCTCATGGCTGCAAGCTTGTGCTGGAGATGTGCACATCTATGCAAATTGTGCTACTCTGTAGATGTATGTTTTGCTACCTGTGTTCTGAAACTGCATTGTAGGTATGATTCACATGCTGCCATTTTGTTTGTGAAAGCGACACAGGAGATTCAGGAGACTGTGGCATTCTGCTAGTACCTACTAGACAGTGCCTGCATGTTGCTTGAAGGAGATTAAGGTTATGATTGCTTTCTTTCATTGACCATTCTGGAAGTGCCTACTGGACCCCGGTAATGGTTCATTCAAGAAAGTAGATGCAATGTATGATTGGGTCTATATTAGAAACTCGACTGCTTAGCTTGTCGAATATCGAAACGTTGACAGCTAATTGGCAAAAGCTTAAAATCGCGAATGGCCACTTATGCAAATTTTTTCCTCTAGAAATGCGTTCGGCTATCGCAAATTAAAATAAACTTCCAAACCCTAACAAAGTGGGGGGCCTTGCCCCCCACCCCCAATGTGGGGGGCTGTACTCCCTGCTCCCCCTAACTAAATATACCAACCCTGAGATCGCTCTACATTGGGAAAAGGGCAACTTCCTAATAACGGCCAAGCAAATTCTTTCCCGATGAAAAAAGTGGCCATTCACAATTTTAAGCTTTCACCGTTTAGCTGTTGATATTTCGGCATTCGACAAGCTAAGAGGTCGAGCTTATAATATAGACCTGTATGATCATGGGCATTACCAGGATAGTGGGCCAATGCATTTACTGATATGATACCTACAGTATTGCAATTCTGATATCTCCACGCAAGTTGAGCAGAGGTTAGGCAGCAACACCCTGAATGGTACTGTAAGTGGATAGCAGAGTGACTTTTTACTATATTTGACATTGTTCTTGCATCTGGCAGGTATTTGTTATGGTCAGCCTAGGAAACATCTAGGTTACTGTGTGGAGCTTCAATGTCAGGTGCAGATGTCGGTGGTGGTACATAATGCAATATGCAATGTACATTTAATGTGGTTTTCTGCATGGACTTGTTATTGGATGACATTATGTTAGATCATCTCAGGATTCCTGCATACCACCTGCTGTGTCCCCATGTGTGACAGGGTCATATTTCTGTGTATGTTAATGTATGCAGAGGGCATGCACACCTACCTTCTCCCTGTCACAGAGCTAATGAGCATAAGTAGCACTGTGGCTTGTATCTGTTGGCCTAGCTTCATGTTACCCCTGTCACAGTTCTCTGATGTGACCTTTTCTCTTTCACCATGAGCAGAGTGACATCATAATTATGTCACCTAACTCAGAAGACAGGAGAGACTGATAATAAGCCAGAGATAATTCTACTCACAAAAAGGTCATGTGTGCATTAAATATATTCATTGCACTGTCAGGACAGATTAACTTATGGCAAACATCTCATAGTGTCTTCTCACTGTTAGTCTAGATGATAGAGTTGGTTTGCAGACACCTCATCTATGGTCCACCCTGCTGAGTCTGCAGTTGAGGAGCATGAATGTGAGAGTGCTTTGCTTAAGGAAGTCTTGGATCCTCAGTGACACATAGCCAGGCACCATTGCCTTAGGTCACCTTAACCACAGTAGAGCAGATGGTAAAGGATACAGTGGACAAAATAGACGGCTGGTGCATGGCCCAGGTGGATAGCCTATTAGAGTAGATAGAAGATTTATTCACTTGGTTGACCTAGATGTCTAGGTCACCAGGGTCACCAGGGAAAGTTGTGGTCAACACCAATAGCCAGTCTGAGCCATCATGTGGTGATGTATCACAATAATGTCCCTTTTGGCCAGGGTGGCCGACAGCATGCTACTGCTCATAATCCACTCTGCTGCACATCCACCCACTTGTCTGTGCCAATTTTCCGCATGTTTCAGTGTTGCAGTCCTGACATTTGGGATTTCCTACAGTGAAAGCCCTTGGCCGGCCCAACTACCAGAGAAAAATCCTCCTCATCCAATAGCTGGTGGATGCCTTGACCGACGTCAATACACTTGGGTATAAAGGGAAAGAGCTGATGCCATGATTTCAGTTTTTTTGCCCCCATCGAAGGTAGGAACCCCCCAAGATGGGTCTTAAAGTAAAAGGCCTTAGACAGAGAACTTAAGCAAGGGAAGAGGCAAGAGGAGGGACCCTTTGGCTTGAGAAGAAACTTGTTCCAGCCTACCCTGTAGACTAAGGGGGAAGGAGGGAGGGAAAGAAGACTACAACAGTGAATACACTCAAACATCTACATTTATGGTAAGTGTACACAGTTGTACTTTCTGTGTCTGTCTCTCTGCTCCTGCACACTGTCTACTCTGCTTTTCCTTTTACCCTTTCTCCTCTTCCATTCTCTCAAAATAAAGGAAAAACTGGGGCTCTATCCCAAGCAAAAAAAATTTACCCTGCCTTCCCCACCCCACATATTCCTGTTTTATATATTTCATCTGTATCCACATGAGTGGACACCATTGTGTTGCCTTTGCAAATACTGTATGGCTATATACCTTTATGAAGATCTATGTGACATCTTGCTGATGGATATGTTAGCATGCACAGCACAGTGTTTATGTGTATGTCTTGATGTTTGAGGTGCATCACTTTGTGAATTCATGTTCTCGTTTTTTGTGATATTTGTATAATATGGCATGCAGCCACTGTGTGGAATCATACCTCTCAACCCGGAAACATCAAAAATATGGACAAGGGCTCATGAAAAATAGGTACAAATCTGTATGCTGATTAACATACAATATGTATACATAATTATGTAACCTCGCACACTCCAATGGAATTGTGGGATACCAACTTTCAAACGCAAACTGACAAACAGACAACCAAAATATGGCCCCAGAGTCCCCCTGCAGCAATTCCAGTGTCTTATTACTTGGCTATTCCACCCCATTTACCATAAATACTGTAATGTGCATACTGCTTTACTTCTACAATTTTTTTGGAATTTATTTAGCATTTTAGAGCACAAACACTTATAGACATCTGCTAAACAAAGCAATACAGTCACACAATGAAAATAGACTTAGCATTAAAACTTCTCTGCCCATGAAAATGACATTCACTGAAACAGCACTGAAACCCACAGCCAAAGAAAATGCATCTGGCAAGTGGTGGATAAAGATTACCTTTGGGATGTTTTCAGATCATAGGCCCCTTGCACATGAATCATACATGTGTTCTTTGATACACCTTCCTCACTGTATTAAATTATATTCCTTGTACAATACAGCACACTTGTTAAAGCATGTTAAATTTATTGTTTTTTTCAGTAAGCAATGAAACACAATGCATGAACCAGTAATTACAAGGCTACCCCAATTCAGAACATTTCCATCATAAAAGTCTACTCAAACTTTTACAATCCACCAGTATCAGTAAATATGCACAATCTCTGCAGAAGTAAACATCATCTAAATAATACTACATTAAAGAGATCTGTAACTAATGAAGACGTGCTAGCAAACAACTCTATATTTCATTGTTTCATCTATAAGTAAAGTGCCTGTTGCCCTTGAAGAATAAATTGCTTATGTTACATTAAAAAAGATATGCCAGTAATATTTCAATAGGGAATAGATGTCAAACTGATAACAGGTTCATAGTTACTAGGTATCTCCGCCAAAAGAGGACATTCTCAGGATTGCAGCATTCACCTCCTTTAAAACTACAACACAGTACAGGATCAGCAATTCATCTACATACTGTGGGAGTAGAACCCACAGCCTTCTGCAGCAAAAGCAAGTATACTACTGGTTGTGCTATTAACAATAGAAACAGACTTATTGGGGGGGGAGACTAAACATTGCTTGTATAATCTTAGAAAGTTGCTAGAATAAAATGTTGTGTTACAATGTGTTTCCTGAAAGATCAACAGACTGAAACTTAAATGGCTATCATTATTTAGTGAATTCAGTTCTCACTGATTTGCCAGAAAACTATACATTTTATTTTTATTTATTGCAAAGTCTGACTTGGAATGAAGCCAATTTTCAGCAGAGGCCCAGGGAGAAATGCTCTAGGTGCATGTCTTTGTATCATAGGAGGAAACCAGAGTACCCAGAGGAAGCCCACACAAACACAGGGAGGACATGCAGACTCCACACAGAAGGCATTTCACCCAAGAATCAAACCAGAGAACCTTTTGCTGTGAGGCAATAACACTACGACTGCACCATCCAAATTTTAGGAGGAACAGACCAGAAGTATGAGCCAAACATTCCAGACATTCTGTGAAAATTCAGCCAGTAGTGGTATGGGTAGAGAACTCAGGTTCTTGCTCCTTGTACCTAAGGTACAGGGTTTGAGCCTGAGTAATCCTTACCACCAGGTATGCCTACTTGGGGCATTTCAATGAATACAAATGAATGAACACACACACACACACACACACACACATACACACAGCACACACACACACACACACACACACACACACACACACCTGAATGTCGGTTTGCTGAACGAATGTACTTGCACACAATGAATACAAATGAATGAACACATACACACACACACACACACACACACACACACACACACACACACACACACACACACACACACACACACACACACACACACACACACACACACCTGAATGCCGGTTTGCGGAACGAATGTAGTTGCACACAGTATCTAGTTAAAGCAACAAATACAAATGAATGAACTCTAAATGCACGGACCAGCAATGGTTTTTACACACTGAACTGAGCCTGCAGAAACGGTTGATACTGAATGCTGGTTCGGATTTAACAAATGAAATTGCACACACAGCATCTAGTTACAGCAATGGTTGTGTGAGCGAGTTAAAGTAATAGTGAATGCAGCAATGGTTAAGCCAGTGCTGAACTTAAATGCAACAATTAAAATGCACAACAACAAATGAACTTACACACAGTATCATGGCCAACAGATACACACACTAAATGCAATGGGTCGGTTTAAATTGAAGGACTTAAAAGCAGCCAGCAACAATGTTTTTTTGCACACATATACACACCAGATAAACTAAATGCCCACAAAACAGACAGTTGTTTTTTCCTTCCTCTTACCTAGAGGAGTTTCAGTCTGCCAGTTTTAAATTATGCCGTCATGCCCATCGCTGTTATTTTCCCCATTTCAACTGAGTCCAACAGGCAGTAGCTGATGTCATCACACATACCCCTATAGGCTGGTGATGTGTAGTGACATCAGCCTAAAATTTAAAGTGGCAATACAAAAAAAAAAAAGAAAAGACCAGGAAATTCAGAAATTAAGGGGGATTCGTGGCACCCCAATATTTTGGCCTCAAAACTGGTAAATGCCGAGGAATTTTCTACTGTTGAGAGGTTTGTGTGGAATGTGTCTTCCACTTCTGTGTTTGTGTTTCACTGCAAAGATATGCCTGTTTGCACAGCTGCTGCATTGTCCATTTAAGTACCATCTAAAAAAACTCCAGCTATACTCATACAAGGCCATGTCAAACCCTGAGCTGTTGGACATGCTCAAATCCCAATCCCTCAGAGCGGATCTAAACCTTGCCATCACAATGAACAAAACATTCTGGAGGAATAGGTTCCTGACCCAGAGACTCCCCATACTCTAGAATAGCTTCAGAAGGAACCTTGATGATTGGATGGAGATAGGAAATTCACCCGGGGATCATGTCAGTCTACCTGCTAGACAGGGGCCTGGAAGTAAATATTGTGGAAGAAATATCCAGGGAATTGTTATGGCTAGGCATAGCCTAGTACCAACCTATGAACCTATGAACCTATGGAGTGCAGTCCCAATTTGTGTATTTAATGGCTCTTTATGTTGCTATGTAGTGCCAGTAAGGTGAGCATCTCTCGCAAAGAAGTGCATCAGATCTCTATGCTTCCAGACAATATCTGTCAGCAGCTTTATTGGAAAAGGATAAAGAAAGTAGAAGGGAAAAAGGAAATTGTTTACAGAGAATAAGGAGAGAAAACTGGCAAGCAGTTTGGCATGTTGTGGTAATGAGATGCAGAGGTGAGTATAATTTTCAAACTTCACATACCATACTGTGTGAATATGAAGAAAATACAGAACCAGAATAAAACACCAGATCACTCTGAAAGTCAGTAGTTATGCTTAGTCAGTCTGTGTTTCATTAGGTGAATTTAAAGTACAAAGTAAACTTAAGTGAAGTTCTGAAACAGCAGGAAGCACCTTTTCCATTACGTACAAAGTGTTGTGGAATCACGGTATTATTAGTACAGGACTTCTGCAAGATATGCACTTTTTTTTACATGAGTCTAGACGATATTACACCTGCATACAGTATGCTTTGGATTGCAGCATGGGACAACAGTGGGATCATGGGAATAGTCTGCCATAGATACGTTATCAGTTGCAATGTCTGCAAGTATATCATTGAGAGAGTCTGTGATCTGTGACATTATGTTCTGAAACTCTGTGCTGTTGCTATCCAGAGGTGTATGTTCTCCAACATCTTCCTTAAGGTTAAAAATCAGTGGTGGTTCATGCCATTGTTCTTGCCCAGTACTGCCATCACAGGATTTTGCACCACCTGAAAGAAAAAAATAAAAGACATAAAAGACATCATTCCTAGTTATGATGTAGGTGTTGGAAATAACAAGCCTGCAACAAACAGCATTTCATAAAATATACAGTTCAAACTGATGTCTACAGGTCCAAGTGGAAAGCTGACTGAGATACTTATAAGGGGAATCATTAAGAAGTGGCTGGGGATGGCACAGCTGCATTGATATTTCACTGCTGTTTGTCAGTTCATATCTGCACCATGTAGTAGACTTCAGATTTCAGTGTACCCAGTCAATTAAAAAAAAATATGTAATAAAAGTGCACATTTTCAGAAGTCATACTTGGTATTTCATAGGTTTTTGTAAACCCAGTCTGCTTTAAATAATTATGTGGCTTTATCTATAATGTGTGTGTGTGTGTGTGTGTGTGTGTGTGTGTGTGTGTGTGTGTGTGTGTGTGTGTGTGTGTGTGTGTGTGTATATATATATATATATATATATATATATATATGTCTACTTCATAACAATGAAATTTCATAATGTTGAATTTTACAACACTGAGGCCAAAACTGTCTGTGTAGAAGAAGAGTGAGAGATTGTGTCAAAGGCCTTAGATAAATCAAGGAAGAAGACCAGACACTAGATTTCTGTCATTCCTGTTTCTGTTTAGTGTAGTAGTGAAACTAAGTAGAACAGTAGATGTACTGTGATGGGGAAGGAAGCCACTCTGAGATGAAGAGTCAAAGTTATTTTGTGTGAAGTAATGTAAGAGTTGTGACTGATTGCATTTTCTGAAGTATTTTTGTAGAAGAGAGCAGATGGAAATGGGCCTGTAGTTGGAGGGTTTAGGTGAGTTGAGTATATATGTATATGTATCTATGCATCTAGAAATATGGACTAGACTAGTAGAGAGCAAATTACAGCTAGAGTGCATGCATACTGTTTGCCCATGGACCTAGTTCTACTAAGAGGAGAACAAAGCCATTTAGCACAAGGTATGAATAATTTGCTGCCAATGAAAGGATGCCTTCAGTGATCTGAGGTAGAGAATCATTGCATATATACTGAATAAGATTCTTTGGGACCAATTTGGAAGAATGAAATTTATTTTTTCCTGTTATGAAACAGTGATGGCTACATGGGTACATGAGTCGAATGAGCTTGACCAGCATTTTTAAAATCCTTACAAAAGGAATTCAAACATTCCTGAATTCCAAGGCTGAACTAACATTTCTGCAGCAGCAGCAAACTTCTGCCCTGTGCAGGAAGAATGTAGTGAAGGGGATACTGAGGCTGGTACTTCTAAGAATCAATGAGGGCAGCCATTAAGCTTTGGGGAGATTAAGGTTCTGGGATGGGTCTTTCCAATATTTATTTCAAACATTCTTCCAAGTCAGGAGATCCATCAATGTTAGATGGGCCCTATAATGTGAAAAATAGGCTCTTTAACTCTACATTTGAAATTATGTAAAATAAATGATTGGATTCACTGTGGTTTCTTTCCTCCTTTTTGAACATCTTCAAGTCTTGTCACAGGCCTTTATGTGATAATTCGTGATTAGCTTGGCTTCAGCAGATACATCCAATTATGAGGAATACTTTAAAAGTAATATAAATCTAAAACTCTCAGGCACAGTAAAAATATGGGGTCATTAGATGAGACTTTATTTTAGGGAGAAAGTGATAACTACAAGTCTTCCATATTTAAATTTTAAACTTAAAAATATGAACAATAAAAGGAAGAGAAAAGGATAAAGTAACACTTTCATTAAGAGGATATGTATATAAAAGGCTAAAGAGTACTGAAAATGTCATAAGACTTAAAATATGCATTCTTCGAGATAATGAGAAAAGCAAAGATTAGTTTGAAATGGGATTAATGGTGGGTACTTAAATATCTGTTGAACAGTAGGTTGACTAGAATTTTGTAGATCATCTTTCCACTCCAACATTTAAAGAAGTAAAAGTGGTAGTTGTATACTTGTGATAATTAGAGTGTGTCTGTCTGTGTGTGTGTACATGCATGTGTGCACATGCATGTGCATTTTTTCTTTCTTTTTTTTCACGTTTTACTGCAGTTTAAAACTTGGACCCCCTTATAATTAAGGAAGTGTTATGAAGCATTGGATGTCTCAGATTTTTTTTTTGAGCTTCCCATGTCATAAAAAGGTGAACTAAAGTTACTGACTGGAGAAAAATGCATGGAGACTTTATTTATTTCCATTTGTTGACTGGGATAGGTCACTTGGACAAAACCTCTTTTCAGCAGAGGCCTAGAGAGAAAAGCTCTATGTTTATATATTAAAATATGAAGCATTAGAAATAATGCATGTGATTACAATTTTTGAACTACCCAAGTTGGTGTGAGAAATACAAAAAGTTTCCAAAAACATACTTGGGCATGAACAAAAGAAAAGACACAAATAGTGTATATATATATATATATATATATATATATATATATATATATATATATATATATATATATATATATATATATATATATATAAAAATATGGGTTTACTATCAAAATGTGGAATGGCACTTATACGAAATTGGTATGGTTGAATGCAACTTTTCCAGTTTCCTTAATTATGCCATTCTGCAAATGTTCGAATGCACATTAGCGAATGGTAATGTACATTCGCTAATGTGCATTCAACATTCAACATTCTGATAACAGATCACACTATAGTTGGGATCAGGAAATTTAACATTTTCCTCACTGTAGTGCGATCTCGGAGTTGGAATATATAATTTGCAGGGGATGTGGGGGTGCAGGAGGGCTTGCCCCCCTGCAAAACTAGAAAAACATGTGCTGTAGACGTACAATTCATACAGCAGCTACAGCACAACTTTCTGGGGGTCTGACGCCACCTCCTGACATTCCAAATTTGTTCGAATGCGGACATCAGGGTGATGATTTCCAACATTCCGTACAAGCGGCATTACCAAATTTGGGATCTCAGTTCGATCAAGTGAATGCATTTCTTTTTTACTTTCGACTTTTTGATAGTAAACTATATATATATATATATATATATATATATATATATATATATATATGTATATATATATATATATATATATATATATATATATATATATATATATATATATATGTGCACAAATATATACAAAAATAGGGGCAAAAATTCATGTGCTGACTGATATACAAGTTGAAAAGAAAGTGATTATCAGAATACACAATTAGATTGATGAGGAGGACAACAAAGAACTGGACAGGTATTTTTTGAGTCTACCTTTATAGGATTTCAGTTTTTCTAGTTGTTGTAGTGAAATTGGTATGATGTTCCACAGTGTAGTGACATAACTTTAGTAAAGTGAGTTGCCAGCTATTACTTTAAATTTACTAGAATTTATGAGACATTTATTTCCTGAGCATAGTTCTATTGTAGGTAAATAATGCTGAAAAATATTAATTAAAAATGGACAAGTTTCAGGTTTATAAATCAGTTGTGTGCAGTAATGACTTGTGTGTATGACAGATGTTGTGGAAGCTCAGTCCAGAATAATTGTTTAAGGGCAGCGCAGTGATATGTTCTGGATGGAAGGTTAGTTGTAAATTTAATTATCTTGTTATAGCACGCATCCCAGTTTCTTCATATACGTAGAGTATATGTTAGTAAGAATCGGAGCAGCATATATATTAGTGATGGGAGAAGACAGGATGAAGCTATTTATTTATTTATTTGACATTTGGTAACCAGGAAAGTCCGACTGGGTGTAAAGCCCATTTTCAGTGGAGGCCTGGGGAGAAAAGCACCCTTTACAAGAATAATACAATTATATAATCAGTTATATAGGATAACATAACAGAAAGAAATATTTACATAAGTAACATAGGAGAATGTAATAACATTTATAAAAAATATCAAGGTATAGCACATAAATTGTTGGTATATGGAAGAGATCAAAGGGGCATACACCTACATTTGTCTCAAGAAAAATTATCAAATGTATAGACACACTGCATAGAAGAATTAAATGAATTATAGTCACAGAAGTTTAGTATCTAGGGGGAAAGTGGATAGTGTAAGGTGTATATTGAAAGAGATTCAAAATTCAAGGTAAGTGAAGGTACATAGAGGAAGAATTTGAGAGAAAGGTTGTGTATAAAGAATAAACATGGAAAAGAGATAAAAGTTAAGGTTATATGAGAAATGTTAAGTGGGAAGCTGAAAAGTCAGGTTGCTGTGAAAGAAAGAATAGGAAGGAGGCAGTGGTGGCTGGTGACTTCAAATCAAAGGAGGGGGGGCTGCAGGAGACAGCTAAATGGGTGGGGTTGATGGGAATTGGTGTAGCCAACCAGAAAGGGGAGGAGCTATGCTCAAAACCACAAAAACTTTAATTAAATACGCTGCCCTGGGTGCCAAACCATCATTATGGGAGTCCAGTCAAGACAAAATGAAGTGTAGAAGAAAAAAAATATTTCAATCCATTGGCTGCATGACAGCTTACTTAATATCTAAATGGAAACAAAAAGGATATGAGGCATGAAAACATAAATTACTTTTTAAATATATTACTGAAATGCCCGTCAAAATCAAGTATAAAAAAAACAAGCAGCACTTAACTCAAATCACTTCTCCTTGCACTCCAGTTCTAATTATAATTCATATTCAGCTTTATTAAAGTACCAAATAACATGCTGAAAGTAGCAATCTCTGTGATACCCTCACTTGTAAAAATGTTTCTTATCCAAAAAAGACCTGCTGCCTGACAACTATCTACTTGTTTCATGGGGAAAACATGATCAAAGTAAAAAATGAAAAGCAAACAAGAAACAAGCTCAACATATATTGCTTAAAGGATTACTGCACAGGATATGGACCACGCATGATAGATTGGCATTCTGTTTAGTTTGCAGGTAAAGCCTGTAATGAACTTAACATAATCTAATCCTGGCCTTTATTACAAATACTGTCATATGCAGTTCAACACCCAAGGCTTATACATTATCTAGTTATGTAAGTATTCTCTGCATGGCAACAACAGAAAGGCTTTCAATGTTGGTAATACTGCTTATTAAAACTTACAATATCAGACAAGCTTACTGATGGTCATTAAAGCACTGCTACTTAAACACAGAGCAAAAGGCACTTTCTGAATAATAATAAGCATATATCAACAGTATAAAAATGACAGAAACCAGAACATTCTACAAAAATCAATGACAGAAGAAAAGCCACTGTAATACTTGTGTTTACCTTGGATGGGGGGGGGGTAGTCTGCACATTTACACTGCATAACTGCTCCTTGCCTTGCTTGGACACATCCAGAGTCACTACATGGGGGAGTGGGGTGCAACAAGTTGAAATGTCTCTGGCTGACTGCGATGGCCCTGACACATTTGTCATACCTCTCAACCTCAGACCAAGAAATCTGGACAAAGCCATACATAGAAGTGGGACAAAGGCCCAAAAATAAGGACAATTTTTAAATATTGCTCTTATAAACTTAGAAAGAGAATAGTAAGTCTTGCATTAGTATGAATTTTCTGAAAGGTACAAAATCTGAAACTCAAATGTTTTTCATTATTTTCTAACTTCAGTCTTTAATGATTTGCCACTAATTTGCCAAAAAACACAATTTTATGAAAAATGGACCAAAAATGTGATGCAAAAATATAAAATAGCCACACAATACAGCTGGGAACCTGTCAAAGAAGGTACACTTTTAATATTAGTACTGCTAACTTGAGCAGCTGACAAAATAAAAGAATCTACATGCATTTCTGAAATAAAAGTAATCTATAACTGATTATTACAGTTATTTATTAATTGTAAACCCTCCATGTTTTCTTCCAAAATTGCCATTTTGCAGAGGGATTATTAGGGGAAGAGCAACATTTTGAGCCAAAATTGGGGACAGTTGAGAGGTTTGGATATTCCTAATTCTATAAAGCAATTTTATTTGCACGTACCTCTCAACCTGTTAATGCAGGAAACCTGGACAATGCCAAATATATTGGGGGAACATACAAACACTACTAAAAATTGCTCTTGTATAAACTTGAGACAGTTGACAGAATAACAGGTCTTGCTTTAGCATGCATTTTTCTGAAGGTTATGACGTAAATCTCAATGTCTGTCATTTAGTGACTATGTTCCTAAATGATTTGCCAGAAAACCACACATTTTATGAGGAACAAACCAAAAATAAGAAGCAAATATCTATTCATTCTGCAAAAATATGGACAGCTGAGAGGTATAGTTCAACCAGGGCTGTCTGAGTTTGCTGCCCTTCCCCCTCTCAAAATCCTGGTCGATTGGAGCCTCCCCCCTGCAACTATTCCAGTGTCCCATTTCTTGGTCATTTTGCCCCATTTACCATAAACACTGTAATGTGCATACTGCTTTACTTCTGCGATGATTTGGATTTCATTTGAAAGTTTTATTTTGCATTTTTACAGCACAAACCCCAATAGGTATCTGCTAAACAAAGCAATGCAGTCTCACAATGAAAACAGACTTAGCATTAAAACTTCTCTGCCCTTGAAACTCACATGCATTGAAACAGCATTGAAACCCACATTCAAAGAAAATACATTTTGCCAGTGTCAGATAAAGATTAACTTTGGGCTGTTTTCAAATCATAGGCCCTTTGAACACGAACCATACACATGCTCTTTGATACACCTTCCCGATTGTATTAAATTGTATTCCTTGTACAATACAGTACAGTTGTTTGAGGGCATTTTAAATTTATTGTTTTGAACATTAGTAAACAATGAAACAAAATGCATGCACCAATGACAAAACTACCCAATTGAGAACATTTCCATCATAAAAGTCTACTCAACCTTGTACACTCCACCAGTATCAGTAAATATGCACAATCTCTGAAGTGTAAAAGTCATCTAAATAATTCCACATTAAAGAAATCTGTAACAATGAAGAGGTTGCTGCTAGCAAACAACTTTATATGTCATTGTTTATTCATCTACAAATTAAGTGCTTGTTGCCCTTGAGGAACAAATTGCCTATGTTGCATGCATTAAAAAAAATGATAAGCTAGTAATATTGCAATAGGGACTGTATGGCAAACTGATAACAGGTTCATAGTTACTACTCTAGGTATCTTTGCCAAAAAGGACTGCAGCATCCACCCACTTTACAACACAGTACAGTATCAGCAATGCATCTATCTACTGTGGGAGTAGAACCCACAACCTTCTGCATCAAAAGCAAGTACACTACCTGTTGTGCTATTAACAATGCAAACAGACTCAGAATAAGCAGCACTAAAGTTTTGTTCCCCTGCAGCTCTCAGCTCCTTGTAAAATCTACTCGACACACAGTTGTATCTCTGAACTTTGCAGCACAAGAAATCTTGAAAAAGACAAAATTTATTGGGGGGGGGGGACAAAAGCCCAAAAACCAGGGACACATTTTAAACATTGCTTGTACAATGTTGGAAAGTTGCTAGAATAAAATGCTGTGTTACCACCATACATTTCACTGCCACGTCTTTAACCCAGGGGACCCTGTGCAAAACAGTCAGAGAAACATACCACTATGCCAAATCAACTGTTTTGTGAAAGAGAGGAGGACAAACTTAAATGGCTACCATTTAGTAAATTCAGTTCTCACCATAGTTGTCAACCTCTTGGCACAAAAGACCTGAACACAGCCAATAATGGGGGAATACAGCCCCCAAACATATTCAGTGAATTCAGTTCTCACCATAGCTCTCAACCTCTTAGCAAAAAACATGTGGACAAAGCCAGTAATGGGGGGGGGGAATACAGCCCCCAAACATTCAATGAATTAATTTCTCACCATAGATAGCTCTCAACCTTAGCACAAAATACCTGGACAAAACCAATAATGGGGGAATACAGTCCCAAAAATAGGGACACATTTCAAATATCCATGTTATAAACTTAGACATCTGCTAGAATAAACAGTTTTGTGTTACCATGTGCTTTCTGAAGAATATGAAGTCTGAAATTCAAATGCCTGTTATTTTTAAAAATTTAACCAGGAAACTAGTCTGACTTGGAACAAAAGACAATTTTCAGCAGAGCAGGGAGAAACTCCAGACACATCTTTGTAAGATGGGAGGGCATGAAGACTCCACACAGAAGGCACCCCAACCAAGAATCAAACCAGAGAACCTGTAGCTGTCAGGCAGCAATGCTACCAGTGCACCACTGCACTACAGACTTTGCAAGCCAAGGAAAAATGTAGATACAGAAACCACAGGTTTTATGAGGAACAGAACAAATATGAGGCAAAAATCTGCAAATTTTTTTTAGAAATGGTGGTGGATAGGGAATTCAGGTCTTTGCCACCTCCATCCAAGGTACAGGGTTCAAGCCTGAGTATCTCTACCAACCACCATTTGTTCTCTCTAGCCATCAACATATATCAACTGGGGCATTACACACACACACACACACACACACACACACACACACACACACACACACACACACACACACACATCTTACTCTTCACCTACCTGTTTCATGAACAGAACATGTCTGAAGCCACATAATCCATGTGCATGAAGCCCATCCAGCCAGCGACCATTTGTCCAGCAGTAGAAGTCCTGAAGCCCACGTAGTGAAATCCCTGCAAGAGCTCTCAGCTCACCCCTCATTGGCCCTGTCTGCAAGGGAAGCAGTCCGGAGCTCCTCTGTTCTGTGCAGTCATCGACCGCACAGGTTCCTGGGTATCCCACAGCACAGGTTGCTGGGTACCTCTTTCTCTGCATCTGGACTGCTGATAAAGGCAGTCTGAGTTCTGTGCATGCGCAGAGGAGTCAGGACTCATGATATTTTGTTTCACAGATTTTTTTTTCTTTGTTTTTTTCTAGGTGGGAGGGCTGCAGACTGGCAGTCTGATAACACGAGCCGCCCCTGGAAGGAGGTTGTGAATTGAGAGAGTAGAGTTAATGAAGAGCAAGGAGGGGGAAGATGGAAAGAGTTAAGTTTAGTTGGAGGAAGGGTGGGCAAGAGGGTGAGCAGAAAGAGATATAGTGTAGTAGTGGTGTTATAAGAGGGAGTAGTATAGGTTAAATAGGAAGAAGGTAGGTAGGAGTGGGTAGTGGGGTAGAGGCAAGAGTAGTGGAAAGTGGGAAGAAAGTAAAAGGAAAAAGTAGCTAGGGTTGAAAAAGTGAAGTAAAGAGAGAGAGAAGTGGTGGGGGTAGAAGGGGTAGTGGGACAGGGGGATATGAAGTGTGGTTAAAGTAGTGACAGTATGAGTGTGGAGGGGGAATTTAGGGGGATAAAGTCAAATGGTAACGGTAGTAGAGGAGTGCTAAGGTAGTATTAATTAGCTGTGTTTGGAGCATGGGCAGATTCAAGTCGTAAGGCGGTGTTGTTTTAATTTAAATTTAAATTCCTTGGTGGGTACTATAGCTCTGATATTTAGGGGTATGGCATTGCATAATTTACTCATGTGTTAGGAGTAGAGACATTTTCCTGCATTTTTGGGCCTATATAGTGTTAGTAATTGTTTATCTTCAGAACGAAGAGCCTTTGTAGGTGTATATATTTGGAGAATTGACTTTAGTGCTGGACAATTGTTTAGTTTATAAATAATTTTGTGTGCAAAGTTTAGTTGGATGTGATTTAATAGCAAGGGGAATTCAAACCACGATAATGCAGCCAAAGCATTGCAGTGATGTGTGGAGTAGAAGGCACTTATTGCAAATTTTTACTATTTTGTTGTACCAAGTTTTGAGCTTATTTTTTAGAGAAGTCTGAAGATTGGTTAAGATAGGGGCACCATAATAGTGTGGCAATCAGGTAGGTTGTGGCAAGTATTGTTTTGGTGGATGTAATCATGCAGTTCTTGTGATGGTAGAGCTTTCCTAGTTTGTAGTGTGTATTCTGTATTGTGTGTATGGAGATCGAAGAAAGTTTATTGTCTATTGTTACTCCTAGTAATTTGGCATGAAAAACTATTTCAATTTCAGTATTATTTAGGGAATAAATATTAAAATCCACTAGGAGTTTTGTTTTGTTAGGATTCAGTAAAAGTTGTGCATTGGTGAGCCACAATTCAGTAGAGAAGAAGGCAGTTTGAGTTATGTATCTGAGGTGGGTTATAGGTTCATAGGTTCATACTAGGCTATCTGCCCTAGGGCATTTATAAGCCTAGCCAGAGTGTGTTTGGCTTTCGACACCCATTTTAAATGAATTTTGCTATGCCCTTTTTCGAGGTTAGTATACTGTGCCTTTGTCTAACAGTGACACAGAAGTGATACCCGGGGTAAACCTACGATCTCCCATCCACTCATCAAGATTCCTCTTGAAGAGAGTCAATGAGGGACTCTGCCTAACCTGGACTGGGATTTTATTCCAGAGTTAAGGGAGCCTCTGGGTTATGAATCTGTCCCTCCAGCATGTCCTATTTATTTCAGTGCTGAGGTTCAAGTCTCTTGAGCACGTAGCTCGATGGGATTTGGATTTTCTGAGGTGCAGCATGTCCATTAATTCCAGGTTGGACATGGCTTTATACGTCAGGCACAGATCACCTCTGAGCAGGCAGTATGCCACTGAGTAGAGCTGGAGTTTCTTTAACTGGGCAGCATATGACATCTGTTTGAGCCCTTTGATCCTCTTGATGAGGTACTTTTGGGGACTTTCCAGTTGCTGCAGGTGTCTGGTAAGGTACATCCCAAAAGGGGCATTGTACTCAATTATGGGCCTGATGAGGGATGAGTAAAGAGGCACGATGACCTCTCCTGATCTAGATGTGAATCTCTTCATGATTAGGTGGGCTATATAAAATGTTTTTCTAACTACTTTGGCCACGTAGTTTTCAAATGAGAGATTGCTATCAACTTGGGTCCCCAGGTCCCTAATTACTTCTTCCATACTTAATGGATTACCACCTATGTGGTAATTTGTGGGCACTTTGTTTTTGCCAAAGGGGATGACTATACACTTTTTGGCATTTAGCTTGAGGCCATGGCTCTGGCACCAGTTGTCTGTTTCTATGAGGCCCTTTTGTAGGATGCTTGTGTCAGCTGGAGAGTCGATTATGGCTCCTAGTTTGCAGTCATCTGCGAACTTGGTCAGCCACAGTCCTTCCATGTTGGCCTGTACCTCTGAGAAATATATACCGAACAAGAGAGGTCCCAGGACTGAGCCTTGTGGGATGCCACTTGTAACTGGTTTGGAGTCTGACATGGCTCCAGCAATTCTAACCATGTGGGTTCTGTCCTTGAGTCAGTTTGCAACCCATCTAGTGACATAGGGGTTTATATTTAAGCTGGTGAGCTTATCTATAATGCCCGAGTGGGGTATTGTATTGAAGGCCTTTGCGAGGTCCAGGTAGGCTGTGTGGACCACCTTCCCCTCGTCAATGGCCTTGGTGACTGTTTCAAAGAAATTGACCAGGTTTAAGGGGCAGGATCTGCCGTTAACAAAGCCAAACTGGGTAGGATCCAGTGTCTGTAGGTCCCCAATATCTTTATTTATGAGGTCCATGATGATCCTTTCCATAGCTTTGCAGACCAAGCTAGTCAGGCTTATGGGGCGATAGTTTCCAGGATCCGTTGAGGCACCACCTTTGTGGAGAGGGACCACTGTTGCTGTACACCACTCTTTGGGTACATATCCTGTAGTAAGGCTGAGATTGAACAGTAGTTTTATGTTTGGGTTTAGGTCTTCTTGGAGTTCATGTAGGACGCAGCCTGGGACACCGTCTGGTCCCATTGATGCTGTGTTTTTTGCTTTGACGAGGGTGGCTCTTACCTGAGTATCTGAGATGTCAGGGGGGCAGCACTCTGCTGGGATATATATTTGCCCTTTTGGTGGGGAGGGGGGGAGAAGTTTGCGCTGAACCTGTCAGCTAGGATGTTGGCAATGTCTGTGGGTTCAGTGTATTTTTTGTCATTTTGGACTAATTCTGAGCATATCTGGGAATTCCCACCCAGGTTCCTAACATAACTAAAGAAAGCCTTGTGATTATCCTTAGTGTCCTGTGCAATTTTTCTCTCGAAGCTGGCCTTAGACGATTTTATGAGTGCCCGTAGTTTTTTGCTAATACTGATCAGAGATGCCTTCCCTTTTTGGGATTTTGCTCCATCATGTAGTAGCTTCTTCCTTCTATTGTATAGTTTGTTTATGGCTGAGGTCCACCAGACAGGACGCTTGCCTTTGGAGGACTGGGTCTTGGTTTTATTTGGGATTGCATGATCAATGCATTCCTGAAGGTGTTCATAGAATGTGTTTATAAAGGATTCTGTGGTCTGAGCCGTATTTTCCACAGGCCCGGGGGCTTTGAAGGATTCCACCTTGGTTTTGAGGAGTGTGAAATTTGCTTTAGAGAAGTTTTTCACTGTGGTTTTCTGGGCAGAGGGTGGGGTCAGTATGTGAATATCCAGTGAGATTAGTTTATGGTCTGATCTTACCAGTGAGGGATACACTTCTGGTCTGGAGCATAGAGCCCCCATGTTGGTGATGATCAGGTCCAGTATGTTTTCCCCTCATGTGGGAGTGGTAACAAGTTGTTCCATAGTATTTGAGTTTATAAATTCTAGGAAACTTTGGGCTAGGGTGTTGGAGCTAGAGTAATTCTCCCAGTCTATGTTTGGGTAGTTGAAGTCACCCAATATAATGGTGTTTGGAGAGACCTTCATATTTTCCAGGGTCCTCAGGAAGGCCAAGTGGGGTTCCTGGGTTTGGGAGGGTGGTCTGTAGCAGGCTATAAACTGGAAGGCAGTTTTACCCACTGTTAGTTGCACATGGATAGTCTCTGATGCTTCGTGCTGTGCCACCAACCTGGAGGTGTGGGTATCTTTGACGAATATTGATACTCCCCCTCCTTTTGTGGTTCGGTCCAAGTTTTGGGGCTGAAAAGCATGGTATGAGGTATAACCTGGTAGTGCTGGGGTGCTCTCGGGAGCCTTGAACCAGGTTTCTGTTACTGCACAGATATCAATGTTCTCCATGCTAAGGAGAGTTTTGAATGCGTGCAGCTTGAGGTTTAGACTTCTGGCATTGAGTAGCATTACTCTTAGTTTCTTATCTCTTGTGATACCTATGGAGGTGGGTTTGTCTTTTGAGCATTGCCTAAAAAAGGCACTATGGGGGTGGCAAGAGCCTTTGCCAGTATTCAAAAACCCAGGGGTGACAGGTGCAAGCCGTCCCTAGTAAAGCATCGTGGCTTGTCGAGCATGTCATCCCAGGCTGACAGGCATTGGATCCCATTTGAATGACACCAATACTTAAGCCAATTGTTGAAATTGATAATCTTGTCTTCATACTGTGGCATAATTCTTGGTGACGGTAAGATGCTACTCAAGTTCAGGGTCATACCGGCCTGTGCTACATGCTCAGAGAGCTCCTCTGTTTCTATTTTCTTGTAGTCCAGGGAGGTATGTCTCAGGTCATTCACACCAGCATGGACAATGACTGAGTCATATTTGTACTTGCCTTGGAGTGACCTGAGTGCTTGTGTTATGTGGCAGATCCTAGCGCCTGACAGGCAGCTCACCGTGACCTTCTCCTTGTTCAGCCTGGTGAGCGGGACGTCAGTGTGCCTGACGATAGAGTCACCTATTACAAGTGTATCAGATGTGTTGTTGAGCCTTAAGGGCTGTGACTGTTCAGCACACTGGCTTTGTGAGCTATGTGTTGCACGTGTTTTGTTTTGGGTTAGTGGTTGCTTGGGTGTCTGCTTTGGAGGTCTCTGCTGCTTAGGCAGATTTTTATTTAGAGCCTCCAAGTATGTTTTTGTGTGTTTATGTGTTTGGTTTGCTGTCGTGGTAGGTCTATGTGAGACTGGAATTGTAGTGAATGTGGTTTCCTTCTCCTCCTGACTGGTTACGCCAGTACTGAGTTGAGAGAGCTTAGCCACCAGTTTGGCTATATGGCTGCATCTCTCACATGTGTTGGAATTTGTTGGGAGGAGGAGAGGGTTGTCTGTGTACATGAGGCAGTTGTAACATTGCCTCAAGATTCCCAGATTCACCAGCTGGACTGGAGAGGAGATTGACAACTGACCTTTGGACATGCTAGAATAGTATTGGGAATTCTTTTATAATTGAAAAAAAGGGCCAATGGGGAACAAGGTACTCAAGGGGAGTTTGTGAGGGTGTAGTGCTTTTAATTTTTTAGTGCTGACTTATATAATTGCTTTAGTGAGCAAGTGTCAGGCTTTAGAGTAGGAATAGGGTGTTTATTATGAGAACTAGATTAGTTATAAGGGAAAAAGTGAAGAGCAGACTTTGTGGAGCCGAGAATAGTTTAATCCCAATTAAGCAGAGCTGCCCGATGCTGCGCTATGCGCAAAATCGCGCAAAGCCACGCCAAAGTGGGTTTTATACAGGGAGACTTGAAAGAGCTAGAAATTGGCCCAAAACGGCCAATAGACTACCAGATTCTTGTGCTGGGAACACTCCTCCAGGGATAGATAGGCTACTCTAAGCTCCCCACTGCCACTGATGAACAAAGAAGCCTCCCTTTATCCAAGAAAGGAAATGGGCAACACAGGAACTTTCCAAAAGTCCAGAATACAGCAAAGCCTGTATTTGGACTACTCTAGGTCAGGAAAGACGGGAAACAAGGATAATTTTTTTGTTTTTTTTTTTTTTGCAACAAACAGCAGGAAAATGCAATAAATATGTAACACAGGCTAGTGCACTTCAGTGTGTAGCCTCAACAGGTAAATGCAACAAACAGGACAAACTTTAAATTACAAGCGCAAAAGCACGCTAAAGCTGGCTTTAAAGCAAGGGGTTAGAAAGAGATAGGAAATGGCCCAAAACGGCCAATAAGCTACAAGTTACTGGGCTGGAACCACTCCTCAAGGGACAGATAGGCTGCTCAGAGCTCCTCACTCTCACTGGTGAACAAAGAAGCTTCCTCCTTTCCAAATAAGGATATGGGCAACACAGGAACTATGACACAGCCCAGAGATCAGCAATACCTGAAGACTGGACTATTCTAGTTCAGTAAAGGTGGGAAACAAGGATATATTTTTTTTTCTTTTTTTTTTTTTTTTTTTTTTTACAAAGTAGCAGAAATTAGGTACAGAAACACAGTAAATGCTTTAATTCAGCTAGAGCAATTGAGTGTGTAGCCTACCAGTTAAACTAAGCAAAAACAAACTTTAAAAGTGCAAAAAACTCAGAAATACAGGCAGGAATGCAATAAAACAACTTTGCAGAGCTTAGTTAAAGAAACAGAGAAGTCTATATATACAGAAAAGCAGCTAAAACACACAAACACTTCAGATGCAGTGCAACCTAGAGCACTTGAGTTTTAGCAATATTAAGGCAATTACAGTTATAATAAATGCTCTGAAATATACTCTATATTTCCAAAATGTTTGAGAAGCACAGTCAGAACACAAGGAGATTCAGGCAAAAAAAAAAACAACATTTTTTTTTTTTAAAGGGAAAAAGGAGAAACAGAAGGCCTTATCCAATGTTGTCATTGGAAGAGGAAATGAGTGCTGAGTCACTGGCATAGTGGATAAGGGAACTTTTATAGGAAGCAGTATAGATGTTTGTGAAGGTGTTGAAAAGGAGAGGACCAAGAATGGACCCTTGTGGCACTCCAGTTTTTTTGCATAAGTATTGTGAAAGACAACCAAGCCATCTAACACATTGTTGTCTGTCAAAAAGCTAGCTGATAAACCATTGTTGAGAGGAGATGGAAGGATCTAGGAAAGAAAGTTGTTCTAGCAGTTTAGGGTGAGACATGGTGTCGAAAGCTTTAGAGAGGTACAGTAATATTACTGAAGTTACTTTGCCTTGTTGATTGTATCCATAAAGGAAGTTAGGGCAGTTGTTGTGCTATGTGCCTGTCTGAAGCCATGTTGGGTAGGTGTAAGTAGGTTGTTGTGTAGAAGGTGGTCCAGGAGTTGTGCACATATTTTCTAACAGTTTGGAAAGAGGGGATAGGATGGCATCAGTAGTTGGTAAGTTCATTAGACTTTCCCCCTTTGTGTAGTGGGGTTATGAAGGGAAGTAGGATTCTGTAATGGAGCTATTTTTAAGAATACTGACAGGGTAGGCTATTGCATCGGCAGCAATTTTTAGGTATTCAGAGGGGAGGTTGTTAGCGGCAGGAGAGCAAGGCTTCAATTTTTGTAGTAGTCTGCATATAGAGTTTGTGGATATTGGATGCAATGACAGAGGATGCAGATGAGGGGCAGTTGTAGAAGTGTTTTGAAAAGGGGAGAAGAAGAGATGCATTTTTCGGAAGGTATATGAGTGGGGGAAGGTTTGGGTGAAGAATTGGGGTTACTGGTTTTGTTACAATCCTTCAGTAGGTTTGTGATGCTTTCAGTAAAATGTGTGTTAAACAGTTCATCTATTCACCTATTTGGGATGGTGATTTATCTGTAGCCGGGGAGGGATTTTGCTTAGATCTGCTGGTGAGAATGGATGTAATGGTATTCCAGAATGTTGGGGGTTATTTTTGTGATTGTTTAGTCTGTTGGGAAAAGTATTGCTTTTAACCAATGTTTACTTGTTTTTTGGATTGATTACATAGTTGTCTAAACTTCTGTAGGTTTGAATTATTTTTGGTCATTTGCCAGTCCTTCCATGCTTTAGCTCTGAGTAAATTAACTTTTCAGTGGACTTAGTTAACCTTGGTGCATGACTGCTTTTTTGATCTTTTGGTGCGAAGGGGAGCTAGATTATTGAGAGTGCCCAGGAAGTGTTTGTTAAAGTGGAGAACTGCATCATCTAGAGGGAGAGTTTGTAGTGTAGATCAGGTGAAGGACTTTAGTATATTAATGAAAAGTTGATCGTTGAAACTGGTTAGATTTCGGGAAGTTTTGAAGATGTGGGTTTTGGGTGTTTGGGTAGTTCTATAAGTGTATGCTGGTAGATGGTTGCTTAGTACATTTGGAAGGGTACCAGAGAGAGAATATTTGTTGGGGTCTGAGACTAGAATCCAGTCTAGGGTGGTTCCAGAACTGTTTGATTTTTGTAATCTGGTTCGGGTAGAGATAAATTGTGAAAATCCAAAGAAATTTAAACTATTAGCTGGGAAGTCACAATTTAGGTTTTGACAGTTGATGTTAACATCACCCATGATAATTGTTTCATTGCAGATGCTTTGTGAGATCCAGAATAGGATGTCTTCAAGTATGGGGATATTGTGGTCCGGGGGAATGTACAGGATTACAATGCAAATTTGTTTTGATTTGTTAATTTGTAATAATAGGGAGATAAGAATTTCAGCGCTGCAGAATTGTGAATTGGGTTTAGAGTAAGGTATTATTGTATGTGAATTGGGATAAACTAGGGCTACTCCTCCTGCTTTTTTGTGTATTCCATCAGCTCTTATTATGTTGTAGCTTAAGGGAGGAGTTCAATATCTTGGATATGTTTTTTTTAGCCATGTCTCTGTGAGTGCCAGTATGTCTGGGGAATATTGTGATAACCACGCATGCAGCTCTGTTATTTTGTTGCAGATACTACGTAAATTTAGAGTAATTAGAAATAGCTTTTTAAAAAGAGGTGTTCACCAGGAAAAAGAAGTTTTGATTGGATCAGGGTTGGGGTGGATATACTTGCACTGGGATAGGAGGGAGGGATTGAAGAGATGGTAGGTAAGAGGAATGTGTTTTATTGTTGTTTGAAGTTTTAGGTAGAATGGAGATTTGGGATGATGGTAAGGTTGTATGATCTTATATTTTATGAACTGGAGGAAGTGAGCTTCAAGTAAGCTAGGTGAAATATTGGAGTAGCTTACAGTTTGCTTTTCCATGTTTGTGATAGCTGTGGGACTTTTTATGATTGTATTGATTATTTGGGATTTGAGTGAGGCGCTGTTTGCTAGTAATAAAATAAAGTTAGGGGTAAGCATTGTAAAATTATAGTGAGCCATTTTGAACTTAGATACAAGAGGGAAAATGCGTGCTGTGGAATTGAGTAAGTGGAGAGATGGGGGTGTGAAAGAAGTGTATAATAGAAGGAAAATGGCTTGGGGAAGGGGTATAGTTAATCATTAATTAGAAAGTGTATGTGATTGGTTTGAGATATTGTAGTGGGAAGGGCTTAGGTTAGAATAAATGTAATTGAAGTGGGTGGTGGGTGGGAATGGGGGTAGGGCAGGGGAGCAGAATGAGTCCGAGTGTAGCAAGGCTGAACAGAGTGGGTTGGAACTGAATTTGGAAATGAATTGGAGCTGCCCAAGAAAACTGATAAAAACAATCATTAAGTATAGACCAGCAAGGCAGCTCAATCCAGTGCAAAATGTAAGTGTGCTGAATTTAGAGATAGGTAAAATAGTTTAGTATTAGGGTAATGTCAAAGCTACAAAAGAGAATAGCGTTAGGGTAAAGTCTAATAAGCTGGTTAGGTAAAGCACTTGATCAGGAAAGCTGCAAGGAAGGATTGAGTCAGTGAAGGGGAGCTAGGTATTGCAGGTTATGAAAGGTAAATCCTGAAGGTATGGGCAGAGAATGTCCATTTGCAGGTCAGGTGTAAGGTGGACTGGGAATAAGGGGAAAGGAGGAAGTAGCCTAATAGCACATTATGGAGATGTACAACTAGCTGTAAAGAAGCTTGCTTTCTATTGTAATACAGTGGTACAGTAAAATAACATACAATGTTATTGAAGCAGTTACAAGGCTGCAGGGATTCTGTTTTCTTTGCACTGGCTGTTTTGTTGCCAGGATACCAATTTTGTTATTTGTGCAGATTCACTGAGCTGAGGAGGGATGTGACTGCTTGCTTGATACAAGGCATGCGTGCCTTTAATAACATGTGCATTCCACTAAAATTCTATTTGGCTGTCATACATCACTAAAAACAGAGAGCAGGAGGTGGTTTTCCCAGCAGATTTTGAGAGATATGGACTAGATTGATAAAGTGCATCATGTTATTGATGTGTTTTTTAATGGCTTGAAGAACATGATGCTCAAATTTTAAGTTTTCATCTAGCATAACACCCATCAATGTAGTCTGTGATACAATTTCTGTTCTAGTATTGTTTTTTGACAATGCTAAAGGGTTGTTTTTTTTTTTTGGTTTTGGTGCTCTTTTAGTAAGAACAATGTTAACTTGTTTTTCTTTGCATTTAGCAATAGGTTCAAGGTGTGTAACTATGACCCAATACATAAGAAAGAGTCCTGAGTGACCTGCAGAAGGTGCAGTATGTTAGGAGTTGAGCAGATGAGGGAGTCATCTGCGTATTGTACTATGCTGGCATGCTTGGTTCTATGTGGAGTTCATTTATAAAGATATTAAACAGTAAGGGTCCTAGGACTCATCCTTGAGGAACACCAATACAGATGGGGAGAAATGCTGAGTATTTGTTTTGCCATTTTATAGCATGTTGCCTATTTGATAGGTAGCTCTAAAACTATAAGAGAGACAACTGATAGAGTCCTAAAGAAGAGAGTTTGGTTAGTATTTTTTTATAAGAAACTGTATTAAAAGGCTTTAGATTGGGCTAAGAAATTTTATGGTGTTAGTGAAACTGAGGAAGGCAGTGTTTGTGCTGTGGTAGGAAAATAAACCATGGAGAGTTTGAGAAAGATGAATATTTTTGCTAAGGTAGTTGAAAATCTGAGAATGGATGAATTTTCAGGAACCTTAGATACAGCAGATAGGAAAGCTACAGGTCTGTAGTTGGAGAATTCTGTGGAATTTACACCTTTGTGCAGGGGAATATTAAATTTTTTTTTTCAGAGTGAGGGGACATAATTATCTGTCAATGACCAGTTTTTCAGGATGGAAATAAGGCAAGTAAGGGCATCTGCTGCCATTTTAATACATTCACCTGGTAGGTTTTCAATAGTTAATGAGGTGGGTTTCAGATTTTGAAAATATCTTTTAATGGTAGCCTCTTGTACAAGTTCGTGAACGAAGGAGAATTGTTTTCACTACATATTGGTAGGGTGAAGGGAGTAGCAGGGGTATCTTTGAGTAACAGTAACAAAAACTCCTCCCAATCACTGCTTTAAATCACTATATATAGAAGTAACTTTATTAAAACTAAGATAGAAACAAAAGCTACATAAAAGTTTGTATCAAATGCTCTTGTATAACAAATAAAAAGAGAACACTACACACCACTTTGAACAAGGAACAAAACAGACACAAAATTATGTATCAAGACCTATCAGTGTTGCAATGGTCCTTTCTTTAAAACAGGTTTATGGGAGACTCCCTCATTTAAACCTGGTTCAACATATGCTTTCAGCAGTAAAATCCTTCTCTGTTCACATAATTCAGTTCTGTTCTTCTTATCAAATTCCCTAGGATTTTGACTCATGAACTCTAATACAAAAAACGTGAAATAATAGGTAGATCCTTTCAACATAACGTGCTTGGCTAAAACACTACTGTTTTTACATCTGGTTATATCCTTCAAGTGTTCCAAAATCCTATCATTAAATGACCTATTGGTTTTCACAATAGAGAAGGTACTGCATGTGCAACAGGTAGCAAAGTATATAAGGTCCTTGCTTTTACAATCAGCGTAAAAATCTAAATTGATGGTGACATCAGAAATATTATGTGCAAACAAGGTACATGTAAAGATGTAAAGATATAATTACAAGCCTTACAATTATGACATCTAAAGGTAAGGTCTTAAGTTTGGTCCAATTAATGAAGGATAGGTGAGAGATAAATGTGTCCTTGGTAAATGAAATAAGATGGTTGTATATGATTGTTTTGTTTATATTGCTATGGTGTTATTTTATAAAAGTTGGAAGATTATCATTAATTATATCAGGGAGGCAACTGGAGGTGCTTATATGGTTTATCTTTGAGGGCAGGATCCAGTTTGGTACAGAATGCCTGTTACTATTTTTATTGAGTCAAGTAGGGGAGGTGATTAGCTGAGTGAAACTGTAAAGATTTATAGAGTTTGCAGGGAAGTTTGAGTTATTAACTTGCAAATCAATGTTTAGATCACCCAGAATAATGGTTTCATGGGGACATTGAGATTTGTCCAGCAGAGAAAATCATTTTCTGTTTAGATATTGCTACCTGGAATTATATATAAGGCTGCTGTGCACATGCTTTTATGCTTATTTGTTTTTAAAAGTGAAATCAGTACTTCGGATTTGCCAGATTTTGGGAGAATAATTATATGAAGAGTGATGTCAAATGAGTTTTTGTAGATGATGGCCACACACCCCTCCCCTTTTACTTCTTCTGGCAATCCTAAGGATATTGGAACTAAGGGCGGGGTTTCTTCATCTTTTACATCTTATTTGAGACAAGTTTCAGTTACTGTTAGAAAGTCAGTTCAGGTTGTGCTTGAATAGGGTCAGGGAAGAACTCTGCTTCACATGGATGGGAAGTTTGTTCCATAGAAGGGATATTCTCTGAGGCACATCGCTATCCCTCCAACATGTCTTATTTATATTGCATACAAGGTTTAAGTCCCTGGAACAGGAAGTTCTGATGATATTTGTTTTGTGGATATCTAAGAGGTCCATCAGAGCAGTATCCTGGGTGCTTTGAATGTCAGACATAGATCACTTCTCAACAGTTTGTAAGAGGCAGAGTATACGTAAAAACTGCAAGGAACCACCACGATGTAAAAAACGAAGATTTATTTTAACAAGAAGAACAAGATCAGGTTACAAGAGGCAGAGTATAAGGATAGGGCTTTGAGGTGATCGATCACTCCTCAATAGTCTGTAGGAGACAGAGTATAAGGATAGACTTTGAGGTGATCGATCACCCCTCAACAGTCAGTAAGAAACAGAGTATAAGGATAGGGGTCTGAGGTGATCGATCACCCCTCAACAGTCTCTAGGAGGCAGAGTATAAGGATAGGGCTTTGAGGTGATCCACATAGGACATGTTGTTAAAAAGCCATGTGTTCTTTTTGTGAAGAACCTCATTGGACACTCCAGTTTTGCATGTGTCTGGTCAGATACATACTGAAGTGGCATTGTACTCAATGATGAATCGAATGAAAACAGTACAGCAGAATGATGACTTCCTTGGATCTAAGTGCCAAACCCTTGTTTATAAGTTGAGCAGCATAGAATAATTTCCTTACTACCTTAAACCCAAGTTACTGACTATATGCATCCCCAAATCCTTGACTACTGGGTCTACCCTTTGGAGTGTGTTATCAATGAGATAATTTCCTGTGGTAGCTGACTTCTCAAAGGGTACTATTATTAATTTATTGGCATTGAGTTTTAAACTGAGTCTATGGCACCAGTTATTTATCTATATTAGCCTTTCCTGGAAGATACTTGTGTCTTGAGGGATTCTTTGACTGCTCCCAGTTTGCAGTAATCTACAAATGTGGTAAGCCAGAGGCCCTTGATGCTGGCTTTGACTTCTGTGAAGTAGATGCCAAAAAGGAGAGGATCCAGCATTGAATCCTGGTGGACTCCACTAGTGACTGACTTCTTTGTGGAGGTAGACTCTGCTGGCCTAACTTCCTGGGTCCTACTTGAGAGCCAGCTGGCAATCCAGTGTGTAACACAGGGGTTTATGCCTAATTCCATGAAGTTATTTACAATGCCCAAGTGAAGTATTGTATAAATGCTTTGGCCAGGACAAGGTAGGCAGTATACACCATTTTGCCCTCATCTGTTGCCTTGGTGACCTTCAGACTGAGTAGGCATGATCTTCCCTTGACAAAACCAAACTGGCTTGTATCCAGTGTCTGGAGGTATCCAATATCATTATTAATCATTTCCATGATAATTCATTCCATGGCTTTGCATATGAGATTAGTCAGACTAATGGATCTATAGTTTCCAGAGTCCGTAGAAGGCCTGCCCTTATGCAGAGGGATGACTGTTGCAGTTCTCCATTCATGTGGCATGACCTCTGTCTGGGGGCTATGGTTAAATAGTGCCTCCAGCAGTTCTGATAGGTTGTGTTTCATGTTATTTAGGAGGCATCATGGGATATTAGCAAGGCCCATCGATGTGGGATTCTTGGCCATGGAGAGTCCATTTAGGATTTGTTCCCTAGTGATGGTTGGGGGGAGGGCTCAGTTCAATGTTTTTTTTCTTGCAGGGTGACTGTGGGGGAGAGGGAGTGAAACTGGAGCTGAATTTGTCAGCCAGTAGATTTGCTATATCTTCTGATTCCATGTAGGTGGTTCCATTTACACTTAGCTCTGCACATTGCTGTATATACAGTCTTTGAGGTGAGACATAGCTAAAGAAAGCCTTATAGTTATCCTTGGCCTGAGAGTGATTTTTACCTCAAAAGTGACTTTGGTAGACCTCATTTGCCCTCTGAATTGTTTGTTTACACTGGATGTAGAGTTTCCATCTTACTGTGAGTTGTGTTTCATGACTTTTGCTATGACTTTCTTCCCTACGTTGTACAGCCTATTGATATTTGAGTTTGTTCTGACCTTATTTCTTGTAGGCACAGCTGTCTGTATGCATTTATTAACATGATCGTATAGTGTATCTGTGAACAATTCCACATAGACAACTGAATTCTCAGGGTTGGGGGGGGGGGCTTGAACTTTTGTCAGGTTGCCATTCAACAATAGGAAGTTAGCCTTTGAATAGTTTCTAAATGCTATGGTGGTTAGCTGGGGTCACACATTTTAATTTTATTTCAAAGGACACAGCTTTATTGTTTGACCTGGTGTGTGGACTATCTGGTCCAGGGTGTTACTGATTTCAAAATCCAGGAATCTCAGGGCCTGCAAGTCTGGGATCATGTATGATTCCTAGGTTTATAGTGGGGAAGTTAAAGTCACCCATGAATATGGTATTGGGTTGAAAGATGAGTGTCCCCATTAAGTATAAGTTATATACACAAATACAATTCACCCAAAGGGTGAAAAAAAACAATAAAAAGAACAAAGGTTGAAAAACACTAGCCAAAGCACACTTCCAGTGGGTTTTAATGTAGCTTCACAAACTTAGTGCTTTCACCATCCACTAATGGCATTATCATTAAAACCTACTGGAAGTGTGCTTTGGCACGTGTTTTTCAACCTTTGTTCTTTTTATAAGTTATGTAGTCAGGGTGACCTACAGCTAGCAAGGATATGGTATGGGACTTTGCCTTATAGTAATTTGGAAGTGGAGAAGGTCAAGCTCATCCTCCTGTTTGACCAGCATCAAAGTGATCTTGTTATTATGTAGATTTCTGTGTGGAGGATTTTCAGTCCATATATTTCTAGTTAAACACTGTATATTACTCAGATCAGACAATAGTAGTAGAAATAGCGAATGTAAACTCGTCTTAAGTCATAACAAAACAAAACAAACAGTAATAATAGAAAATATATAATTGTACAGCATTACTAAGTATTCAAAAGTAATCCAAGCAAGGCAGGAAGTCTGTTTCCAGTCGAAAATCCTTTAAGTACACAGACAAGCGATCCAAGTAAAACAAAAATAGAGTAATAATTTCCTCACAAGCTTTCTAAATATATATATACTTTTTATCAGGCATGGGAGTGGCTTATTGTGCTGTAAAACAAAGTGCTATTGGTACACATGTTAAATTCACATCCCTTCCCCCATCAGTGTGACATTCGAGCTGGTCCTGCCCTACTTAGTAGCTGTCATAATAATATATAACCTTTATGTACTTTAAATAAAATTATATAATGATGTGATACCTCTTATTTAACCAAATTATTAAGTAGATTATTAAGTCTGTGATTTTATCCAAGACAATATACTACATGGCTGAAATATATCAACCTTAGTTCATTTGGCAATCAAACAAAATATATAAATATATACATATACATTTTGCATGTAAAAATCAATTTCTATTTTTATAACCTATTGTTAACAAAGATCACTTTCGTCCTTCTAGACTTCTTCAGGTCTGTGTACAAGAACCCTAAAAACCTATATAATTGTATGATTAGTTAGTATTTTTATTACACATCATTTTGAATAAAGTGGAAAAAAGAACCAGAAAAAAATAAAAATAAGAAAAAATGTATGTATGATGATGGAAACAAAATATACAGTTAAATTTCAACTGATTTAAAATGGTATTTAAACCAGTTTGTAGAATAAAATAAAATAAAATAAATTATAATTAGTCATGTAAACAATGTGGCAATTTTCTAAGTTCCAGTGCACTTTTAATTGAACAGTAGTAGTTTAGTCCAGGATTCCTAAAAGAGTTCAGCTTTAATTGCCACATGAGTTCATGTTTCTCCAGAATATTCAGGATGTCTCCTTCAACATCACCCATGTCTATGAGATCCAGGATCTGGAACTTAAAACCTGTCTGTCTTTTATGAAGAGAAAGGTGTTTGGCTAGTGCATTATTTTTACATCCAGCGCAGATTTCTGACAGATGACATGAAATCCTACGCTTGAGTTTATTTACAGTCTTGCCCACATAGAATGCATCACATTCATTGCACTATGCCCTGTAAATTAATTTTTTAGTGTTACAGTCACCCCCTGCACTGGTTTTAATGATCTTTAAATAAGGGCAATAAAAACTATCACCTTGCTGTATAAATATACAAAATGTACAATTAGTTTCATATTTTTTAGTGCTTTTTTCACATGGTCTAGGTTTAAATTTAACAAAACTTCTAATGTTCCTGGCCTTCCTATAAACAAATGATGGGGCTTCACCTAAGATGTTAATCAGAAAAGGGTTTCCTGTGACAATGTCCCAGTTTTCTTCAATAATATTTTTGATAGTGTGATAATCCAAAGTGTATGTCAGGATGCAGCTATTTTTGCATTTGTTATTCTCTGTGGAATTACTTAACATTTTTCTACTGGGGAGGTTGAGTGAAGGTGCTTCAGTCCTTTTCAGTTCTATAATGGGTTCCTGGATGTTTTTTAACATCTGACTTTCATAGCCTCAGTAGAAAATCATTCTCTAAATTGTTCAGGTTTCTCAAAAATGGTTCCATCTCTGTGGTAATTTGAGCTAATCTATAGCCTTGGGACTTCACTACATTATACTTGTTTTTTTTTTAGGATGTAGACTTTTACTGTGGAGTAATAAGTTAACCCTCGTTGGTTTTCTGAATAGATCAGTGGTGATTCTGTTATTGTTGGTGTCCTTGGAAATCTGCATATCTAAGAAAGTGGTTGAGGTACAGCTATGGGAAGAGGTAAACTTCAGGAAGGGGGTTGTTTGATTGAGGTAAGTGATAAAATCTCCAAGCTGCAAGGTGTCACCTTCCTACACAATAAAGACATCATCAATAAAACGTAAATAGCATGTGATATCCTGCATGTAATCTGTGTTGTTTAACACAAAGTCCTCCTCCCATTTGCCCAGGTCTATGTTAGCTATGCTGGGATCCATGGCAGCCCCCATTGCTATACCAGTTTTTTGTTTGTAGTGTTTGCCATTGAAAGTAAAGAAATTGAAGTCCAGTACAAGATTAATGAGCTTACTTAATGTTTGCAGTTCTGCCTGTGTACCCTGATTATGTTTCTTAAAAGACTCCATAGCTGCTGTTATACAGTAATTGTGAGGGAGCACTGTGTACAAGGATTCCACATCAATAGTTACCAAAATACTGTCAGCTTCCACTGTATGTTGTATCTTTCGGCTTCTCCCGGTTAGGGGTCGCCACAGTGAAACTCCGGTCCGCTAATGATTGGCAGTAGATTTTTACATACCGACTTGCCAGGCCTGACGCACAACCTTCAATGAAGGTACGCCCATTCACACATGTCTCCACACAGAAGACGCTTTAGCTGAGAATCAAACAGGACAACGTCTTACTGTGAGGCAACAACGCTACCGCAGCACCACCACCGCGGTTTCAGCTTCCACTGTAATGTTTTCTTATTTTCTTCAGAAAATCCATTGAATCTCTTATGTATGACTTATTCTTTTCTGCTAGAGGTTTCAGCAAGTAATCAAGGTAAATGGCTGTGGCTTTAGTAAGGTAACCTCCAGTTGCTACCACCGGTCTATAAGCTGGGTCTTCTCTGTTCTTGTGTGGCTTTGGTATTCCAAAAAAGTTGGTAAACGTGGGCATGGGCTCCATAAATAATTATAAAGATTTTCAGTGATAAGTTTTTCTTCCCATAATGTGGTGAGATTAGTGTTCCATAAATCATATGCTCTTTTTTATGTCATCCATGGTAAATAACTCATAAAAATCTGTTATCTTCCAGCATGTTCTCTATCTTTTGGTTGTAGCTAGTGGTATCAGTCACAAGTATACCTCCTCCCTTGTCCGCCTTCATTACACGCCTGAATTTATCATTGTGTAGCTCAAGCAATGCTTTTCTTTCTCCCTGTGTTAAGTTATAAAGTTTTTTCTTAGGAGGTTTCTTAAGCAGTTTCCTGATATCCATCTCACATTTCACTTCGAAAGCAGCTAGTGTTTGATGTAGTGGTGGACAATAGCTGCTAGGCCTTTTTATAGTTTCATCAATAGGCTTATTTTCAGTGTCATTACTTTTGCCATGAATCTGTACCCTTAAGTTGAGCTTCCTCACAAACATTTTAAGGTCTATCAGTACCTGAGCAAGCTCACTCCTGCAGCTTGGTACAAAAGTAAGTCCTTTGGACAACACACTTTTTTCCTCTTCAGTCATTGCTTTAACAGAGTGGTTCCAGATAAGTGGAGCACCTGTTATTGTGATACCTGCTGTTGTTGTTATTTTACTTGTTATTGTGGCTGGTTCCTCCGTCTGAGCCTGGGACTGGGTTGTAGTTGGGGTTCCAGTCGGGATTGCCCAGGTATTGAATTTCCCTCAACCCTGTCCACTGTTTGGTTCTCCTGTCTCCCTGGGAGTTCGTGGATAGAGTATGAGACCTCTGGAATTCCTCCTCTGCTTTCTGGAATCTCGGTGGGTTGTAGTAGTATTTCTCGCTGTGGCTGTGTTATGGGGGGACCTGGTAAGAGGGACAAGCTCTGGGGCTCTGGTGGTGGTAGTCGTTCTTGTTCTGGTACTGGTGCTGGCTTTAGTATTGGTGTGGTGGTTGATGTCTGTGCTGTCAGTATTGGTTTTCCTGAAGAAACTGGTCTCTGTGAAGGTGCTGCTGCTCCTGGTAGCTGGATTGTCTGTGGTCCTGGTTGTCCTGGTAGTCCTGTAATTCGTCCTGTAGAACTCTCTGTTGGTTTTGGTTGCCGCTGTAGCTTATGTTCCTGTCCTGATCTTTCTGTGATGTCAAAGGCTTCTGCGGAGTGTTGATAACCAGAGGGGACTGGGATTGTGGGGAATGAGATGTTGGATGGGCAGTTTCCTGGTAGTTCTGTATTGTGCCCCTGTTTGGTTTTGTGCGAGGATCTCCCCTGGGAAAATCCCGTTGAGGTCTGCTGGCACGGTTATACTTTCCCTTATATCCCCTGTAATAATTAAAACATTGTCTGTTGTTGGTTCTCCTGTTGTTGGTGTTGTTATTATTATTGTACCTCCTAGTAAGTCTCCCAGGATCATCTTTGTCCAGTTGATCTCATTTCATTTTATTAATCTTTCTTTCTTTAATGGACTGCTCATATCCTGTCACTCTTTCTTTAAGCAGCTCAAATTTAGCATCTAGGTTATTGTGGTTCCCATTTTCCAATGTTGTTTTTAAAGATGTGATGACAGCCTTTGTAGCTTCCTGCACACTAAGATTGCTCCTTACTAGCAGACGAATAAGTTTGTAGCTGGCATCCTCTAAAATATCTTCCCATTCCTTAGAAAGTGAATCATCCATACTTTTCCACATTGGTCTTTTGTTCAATCTAGGTCCCGGGGTAGTCTCTTCTTATCTATGCTTTTTTGTAAATAAATGTGTTCCCATTAGAGACCCTGCATGTGTTTCAGTTGCTTTTCCTGGAACCCATTATAGAACTGAAAAGGACTGAAGCACCTTCACTCAACCTCCCCAGTAGAAAAATGTTAAGTAATTCCACAGAGAATAAAAAATGCAAAAATAGCTGCATCCTGACATACACTTTGGATTATCACAGTATCAAAAATATTATTGAAGAAAACTGGGACATTGTCACAGAAAACCCTTTTCTGATTAACATCTTAGGTGAGCCCCCATCATTTGTTTATAGGAAGACCAGGAACATTAGAAGTTTTGTTGAATTTAATCCTAGACCATGTGAGAAAAGCACTAAAAGATGTGAAACTAATTGTACATTTTGTATATTTATACAGCAAGGTGATAGTTTTTATTGCCCTTATTTAAAGAAGATCATTAAAACCAGTGCAGGGGGTGACTGTAACACTAAAAAAGTAATTTACAGGGCCCAGTGCAATGAATGTGATGCATTCTATGTGGGAAAGACTGTAAATAAACTCAAGTGTAGGATTTCATGTCAACTATCAGAAATCCGCTCTGGATGTAAAAATAATGCACTAGCCAAACACCTTTCTCTTCATAAAAGACACACAGGTTTTAAGTTCCAGATCCTGGATCTCATAGACATGGGTGATCTTGAAGGAGACATTCCGAATATTCTGGAGAAACATGAACTCATGTGGCAATTAAAGCTGAACTCTTTTAGGAAGCCTGGACTAAACTACTACTGTTCAATTAAAAGTGCACTGGAACTTAGAAAATTGCCACATTGTTTACATGACTAATTGTATTTTATTTTATTTTATTCTACAAATTGGTTTTAAATACCATTTTAAATCAGTTGAAATTTAAGTGTATATTTTGTTTCCATCATCATACATACATTTTTTCTTATTTTTATTTTTTTTTGGTTCTTTTTTCCACTTTATTCAAAATGATGTGTTGTAACAATACTAACTAATCATACAATTATATAGGTTTTTAGGGTTCTTGTACACAGACCTGAAGAAGTCTAGAAGGACAAAAACGATCTTTGTTAACAATAGGTTATGAAAATAGAAACTGATTTTTACATGCAAAATGTATATGTATATATTTATATATTTTTTTGATTGCCAAATGAACTAAGGTTGATATATTTCCAGCCATGTAGTATATTGTCTTGGATAAAATCACAGACTTAATAATCTACTTAATAATTTGGTTAAATAAGAGGTACCGCATCATTATATAATTTTATTTAAAGTACATAAGGGTTATATATTATTATGACAGCTACTAAGTAGGGCAGGACCAGCTCAAATGTCACACTGATGAGGGAAGGGATGTGAATTTAACATGTGAACCAATAACACTTTGTTTTACAGCACAATAAACCACTCCCATGTCTGATAAAAAGTATATATATATTTAGAAAGCTTGTGAGGAAATTATTACTCTATTTTTGTTTTACTTGGATTGCTTGTCTGTGTAGTTAATGAAGGATTTTTGACTGGAAACAGACTGCCTGCCTTGCTTGAATTACTTTCGAATACTTAGTAATGCTGTACAATTATATATTTTCTATTATTACTTTTTGTTTTGTTTTGTTTTGACTTAAGATGAGTTTACATTCACTACTTCTACTACTGTTGTCTGATCTGATTAATATACAGTGATTAACTAGAAATATATGGACTGAAAATCTTCCACACAGAGAAGTTTCTTACACTGTTTTGTTTTTGGACCCACTACACTTTAGTGGGTTGTTTTGAGACTTCAGGGATACCACAGAGATTACTTGTTTGTTGTTATGTAGATTGAGACACTTCCACCTTTAGATCCTGCCTGTATAGTAGCTTGCCTAAATGTGAGGAAAGCATTGTAGCTTTGCAAAGCTGGGGTACCCTCCTCATCTTTAAACCATGTCTTGGTAACTGCATAGATATCTGCCTTCCCCAGGATAAGGAAAGCTTGGATGGAGAAGGTTTTCTTGTTTAGACTCCTGGCATCGATCAGTAATACCTTTTGATTGTCTTGGGTTGGTTTTTCTATGTTGGAAGTTTTATCAGTTTGGCACGGACTAAAAAGGCACTATGGGGAGGACAATGTTTTAGCTGATATTCAAAAGACCAGAGGGAACAGGTACAGACCATCCTTGGCAGAGCAACATGGTCTGTTGACCATATCCTCCCATGATGAATAATATTGCACTTCCTTGGAATGACACCAGAAGCTAAGCTGATTATTAAATTCAATCATCTTCTGTCCATTTTGTGGCATCATCCTTGGTGAAGGTAGAATGTTGTTCAGTGCTAAGCTCATACCATCCTGGGAACATAGTCCAAGAGCTCCATAATGTCTCTCTTCATATACTCCAGGGTAGTACATGTCAGATCATTTATACCTACATGGACTATGACAGAGTCATACTGGTACCTGTGGTCCAAAGACCTGAGTTCATGCATAACCTGGTAGATCCTGGCCCCTGAGAGACAACTAACCAAGACTTTCTCCTTATTCAGCCTGGTGAGTGGGATGTCTATGTGTCTCACAATGGTGTCTCCTATGACTGAAATACTTGGTTGTGTGGTGGCCTGCCTTATGGCTTTTGAAGTTGAAGCTCCATCCTGTGTGGCTGTATGTGTTGTACTGGGTGTTTTGGTGGAGAGTTTTTGGGACTGCTGAGGATATCTGTTGTAGATCAAATGCCAGGGTGGTCTTTGGGGTTTAGGAAGATTACTTTTAAGAACTTCAGCATATGTGAGTCTGTGGGTCTGTGTATCTGATCCATACTGTGTGTGTGGTGTGTATATTCCTGACAGCCTGGTTGGTATTATGTGTGCTTGTTTGTGAGAGCTTTGCATCCAGTGACATTGCATAAATACATCTCTCACGTACCTTATCAGATTGTTTGACAATAAACTGGTTGCCAGTAAACGTAAGGCAATTGCTGCATTGCCTCAAGGCACCCGTATCCATCAAGATGGCTGTGTAGATCACAGAAAAGTTCATGCCCATAGTTTCTGGCCTTATTTAGGTAGTTAGTAAGTTGTTGCAGGACAGAAGAGGAGTAGTAGGAGTGTCTACCCTAAAGTGTGTGGGGCAGTACTTATCCCTGCACAAACTAGTTTCTCTTTGCGCAACCAAATGAAAGGGTAGGCCTCTTGAATGGCTGTGTGGCACTATCTCTATCATCTATTTTGGAAACCATTCCATAGATCCACAAGTTTGCACAACCCTCTCTGTGAAGAAATTATTTTACAGATGCACATAGTACTTCATCCCTACAATCCAGCTTTCTTGTTGAGGATAACCCCCTTTCATATCTACTTACCAAAACAGTAAATAAATTCCAATTAACCACCAATGCCCTTACAAGGACACATTTCAAGTGAGCAACCCTTTAAAATCTACACAGCAATATTATGCAATATGCCAATATTATGTACCCCCTCTTCTACAAATCTGAATGAGAATAGCTTCACCTCATTAAGTGCCTGGTAGTACCTCCTTCCTCCCCATTTTCATACATTTCTGATCAATTTCTTTAGAAATTTCCACCAGCCTGATGTCCACCTGTTGGATGACCCCTGGAACAGTAAGCAGTAAGTGGGGAGTGGTGGTACTGTAGTCTTTTTCCCAGAGTATAGTCCCTCAGCATTCTGTTTTATACTACAAGAGGCATCACATTCTACAACTTGTCATCTAGTCTAGGTATGATGAAAAACTCTACACTCCGCTACATTGTTAAACTTGGATCCACTTTCCTAGTTGATACTTCATAGCAGGCTTGGTATGGTCAATGTACTGCTTTGTAGATTTTGCATCTAAGCGTCAGCTTAGAGACTGCCACCCAGTCAGTGTAGAAACTGTATCTGCATCATAATTAAGGAAAGTAAGCTCATTCTTACACACCGTTGAGATCTGCTGAAAATAAACACTATGAAGAGTACTGGACATAGGATGACCCCAGAAATGCTCCACTAGTCACACATTCTTTATCCTCGGTACTATCTTTCTCATCACATTCTCTATGACAGGTCTATAGTATGTTATCGAAAAGGCATTACAGCGAATACCTTTTCATCGACCCCTGAACACTGAACTGCCAATTACGCAAATGGCCAATTCAGCAATTTTTTTCCTAGGGAAAAAAATCAATCAGCCGACCAGGAACAAAACACTGCAAACATTTCAAAGTAGGGGACTTCTCCCATCACATCCCCAATGTCGGGGGCTGTGCCTCCCACCCCGCCCAACTAAATATACAGTGGGGAAAAGGGCAAATTCACGATGATGGCCAAGCGTTGTTTTTCCCATGGAAAAAAATCACTGAATTAGCCGTTTGCATAACTGGTGGTTCAATGTTTAAGGGTTGATGAAAAGGCATTCACTTTAATGTCTTTTTGATAATATAATATAATATAATATAATATAATATAATATAATATAATATAATATAATATAATATAATATAATATAATAGACCCCTCTATGGCATATAGGATCATAGGACCACCATGCCAGAGTCCATTTCCTTACTCTCAGATCTATCCCCAAGCCTGTAGTTTTCCTGGCAGCTGCCTGTGTAAGACTGAGTTAAATATATCAGAGAAGTCTAGGAAGACCATGTCTGCTCGCAATCTCTTGCAAATTCTCATGTAAAACAGCAATATGACTGGATCAGGATCAAATGGCATCTTCTCTTTGCCATAAATCCATTAACAGTTGTTGCCCTAAAGTTTGCTGCCCTTATGATTCTCTTCATGATTTATTTGCCATCACTATTAAATACCCACATTCTCCCTGCTCCTGCTTGTGTAAATGTGCCCCACTGTCATCACCTTCCCCTCAGGCACTTCAGCACTCATCGCTCTACAGAGATCTGCCTCTGGAGATTTGCCATCCTAGTGACCAGATTTGTCAGGACCCTGGGAGGTATCACACCCGGTCTCCATTAGCTATCCAAAACAGGACAATTTCCTTCCCACTGTCTCTCTGTATCCTGATGTATACTCACTGCTCTTCTCACCTTGAATTAACTCTGTCCTACCACACCACCTTCCTCTTATTTTCCTTCAGTACATTCCCTTACTTTCTGTATTGTATTGCTTGATCTTCTGTCATTTTGCATACTGGCTAGGTTTCTCTTTTTCCTTCTTCCTATCTTCAGTACATGTAAAAAGCCTTTGTTCTCCTTTGTAACTCTTTCTACCAACCTCTTTCAATGTGAACCGTTCTTCTCCTCATACTTTTCATAGTCATTCTTCTTGCTTACGTGTGTTATACATTAAATACCTTCCCACCCCCTCCCTTTCAGCTACTTGCTGCAATTACTCGCACCACACTTCTGTTTCACAAAATCTGATTTCTCCTTTTTTATTTCCTAAAACCCTTGTCCATATATGTATAAATTATTACCATATTTGCTCACTACCTTGATTTGCCTCACATTTTAAGTCATCTTTGAACCTTTCCTCCCAGCTTAGTATCCTCTGAAATCCCCATCATTATATTTCTCTTCCATTTTTGTCTCTCCCTACTATAAACTTCACGGTTGCATATCATGCTGGCTGATAACATCTTTCCCCTTGACATATCTGACTTACTTGTATTTCATTAGTACCATATCCAGGATTTCTACCCTTTGTGGTGCAATCCCTCACTGAACAGTTGAACCCATCATAATTCATGATTCCAATTACCTCCTACTCCATCTCTGCTTGGAAATCATGTTCTCACTGTCTGCTCTTGGCAGAATCTCTCTAATATCATCTTTATTAAAACTTTATATACAATAGACACAATAGAATGCTCGAATATGAAATTAGAAACAGGAAACCACATAACCATAAGAAAAAAACGTAGAAATTATGTACAGTTTTTACAAAATGAAAAGAATGAAAATTACTACAGATAATGCAGAATTTCATAGATTTGTCATAATAGAAACAACTACTCAAGTAAAACCAGTTTGTTAAAAGTGCAGCAAGCAAAAGCAGAGATTATGCCAAATGTGTATCACTTACATTCATCAAAACTATTAATATTTACTGGAACCACAGAACACGGAATACTAGCAAAGAATGATAAGGAATTATAATTTGAAATAATTTTCCATATATTCTGCTACATATTAGATTTGAAAAAAGTCACATGCTCTCAAAGATTTTTAAGGCCATTTTAGATAAAATGTTAAAGTTGATACTATTTACTAAGAGCCAATATGTTGAAATAAAATATCTGACCAGGGCAAAAATAAAAATTAGTAACACAGGAATTCTACATTTTATTTATTTATTTATTTATTTTGCTTTTTGGAAAAGTTTGGCTGGGCAAAAGGCCCCGTTTCAGTGGAAGCCTGGGGAGAAAAGCTGCAAACATATAAAGTTAAAGAATGAAACAGTCTGCTATTACATTTTCACTTTGTATGCAAACACTAATACTTTAAATGCACATAATCGTAAGACACAGCAATTACAAATGGCTGCCAATTACAGTTAATATATATCAGGAATAATACAGTGTAGGAGCGTTTAAACAATACTACAGTTTTGCTACTGAAGTGGTTCAACAGAATTTTAAGTACAGCACTGTTATGATAGTAGTGCTAGTTCGTAATCTTATCTTGAGTATAAAAGCAGCTTAGCTAAGAGTTATTTTAGTAAGTTGTTTTAGTTAAGTTTTGAAGATTTGTAGCTTTGCAGTGAGTCTAATAGAGAGTAGGATGGAGTTCCAGGTCTTGGAGACATTGCTGGTATACAGGGCATTTCTAGCTACATTGCTGGACTTTTGAACCATGAAGAGATGTTTATCACTAGAAAGGACTTGCTGGTGGGGGGTGGGTCGCTTTGTAGTAAAGAGCCTAGGGCAAGCCACCTTTCAGAGTGATGCAATGTACTGTGCTACATGGAGCTGAGAGAGACAGTCGGGTAGTGGGGTAGCTTAAGAGAAATGTATTGATGAGAAGAGTAAACATTATTGGATGCAACTTGGCTATTTTATTGTAACCCTGCTCAGGTTTGCTGTTATGTGTGGTCTGGAGTTTGGTGAAAGCTGGAGAGGCATATAGGAAGGTGGGAAGAAGACAGGAGAAGGTGTGGCTTTTCCTGCTCCTTTCACTGAGATGGTTTTTAAGTCTGTACAAGAAACTCAGCTTTCCAATTTTTTTTTTTCTGATAGCTTCTTGAATATGCACATTGAATTTCAATTTACTTTCAATAGTAGTTTAATGTTGGAGACTACTTCAGTTGTTGGCAAGTGATTTTGAAGTTTGGTTTGCAATCAGGACTGGACTTTGGGGTGATAAGGAGGTGTTTTTCCTTCTTTGGATCTGAGGTGAGGTTGGATTTGGCCAGCCAGGTTTTGATGGAGGTGAAGGAGTCCTGAGTAAGTTGTTGAAGCTGAGGAGGACTCTGGACTGATCATATCAGAGTAGAATATCATAGAATATCAGCATATTGGATTTGGTTTGCATGCTTAACAGCAGTATGTAAATTATTATTAAATATGTTGGGACAAGAGGGATCAAAGTATCGATACTTGAGTTTCACTCACAGATACTGGTAGGATGCTGGAGTAGCTTGATTGCCATTATAACAGCTTGTGATCTCTCTGGCAGGTAGCTTTGGGACAAAGAAAGAAAGGAATGGGGTAGGCCTAAGGATTCGAGTGGAAGCAGTAAGCTGTCATGGGAGATTGCATCAAAGGCTTTTGATAAGGCTAAGAGTGGTGTGGACACAATATTGTTTGTGTTATGTTTTTGATTAATGGTGTTTATAAAGTTGAGTAATGGAGTATTAGTGTTGTGGCTTGGTTTGAAACCATGCTGAGCAGGAGAGACTAGAACTCTGTCAATGAGCTGCTTAAATAGTAGAAGGTGGATGCATTTCTCCAGCAGTTTTTACAATGGCTATGGGCCTATAGTTGGATAGTTCAGCGATGTTGCCTCCTTTGTGAAGAGACAGGACAAAAACATTTCTGTTTTTTGGGGGGGGGGGCATACAATTTTTGGATATATATTTATGAGAATATTATGAAAATGCAGATAGGACAGGCTATGGCTTCAGTAGGAATTTTGACATTGTTATCAGTAGCTAAGGTGGTGGGTTTAAGTTTGAGTAAGTAAATTATGTTAGAGGAGGGGACAGAGCTAAGAAACAAGGCATTAGAATTCTTGCAGGACTGAGAAGGATTTTGTGGATTGTTATTATTATTTTTATTGAGTCATTAATTTATGGTGATTATGAAGTGGGAGTTCAATAAAGTGACAGTACTTTCTAAATCCATATCAGGGCATGGGTTGGGGTTCCTATTACCTGATCGAACATTTAGGTTAGTGAATACCTAAACGTCAAACTGGTAATAGCAAAAGCAAAAAATGCGAATGGCCGATTTAATGCAGGAAAAGAATTCCCTTGGCCGTTATGTGGATTTTGCCCCTTTCCCCACTGTAGAGTGATCTTGGAGTTGGTATATTTAGTTGGGGTGGGTGGGTGGCAAAGCCTCCAACGTCATTTTGGTTTACATTTTTTTTTTTGTGGCCGAGGAAATTAATTCCCTACATTAAATCGCTGTTTTAATTTTTTGATATTACCAGGTCGACATTTAGGTATTCGCTAACCTAAACATTCAGTCGGGTAATATAGACCCATGGGTTGGACTGTTGACATCTTCCAGGAGTTAAGAGTATTTTGATGGAGCCCTAGGACTCTTTTTGGTTTTTATAGTGAATGCTTTGCGAGTTGAAGTACTGGTGGATTTTATCTATTTTAACTTTTTTGTAAGACTGAGGAGTTATCTAAAGTGTTGATGGTTTTGTGTTCAGTTTTGTTGCCATATTTTTCAAGCATTATTCCTTTTATGCATGAGTATTTTAGCATCAGAGGACCACCAATGTTATTCCTGACGCACTTTCTCCTAATTGGAGCCTGATTATTTAGTACTGAATATTTACTTGTATTAAAGAGAACAGCATCACCAAGAGGAATGGTTGTGAGTAGATCTCAACTAATTGGTTTTGAGTGAATATGAATGTATTGGGATTAAAGTTGCTTAGATTATGTGTTTCAATACAGTGATGTTTCTGGGTTCTTGGGTAGTATGTCTAGTTGGAAAGGTGAGGAGTCGATCACTAAGTCTGTCTGGTAAGGATCCTGAGAACGATGTTTTGTTTAATTTGGTGGTCAGTATCCAGCCCAGAAGGGATTTTTTGTTATTGGGCTTGTTGAACTAGTTGGAATTGGAATAATTTGAATGTAGCCAATTAGATTTAGTGATATTGTGGAGGAGTAAGTAATGAGGGAGAGCCAGTTAATGTTTTGTCCCCGAAGAATAATTGTTTCATAAGGGATGCTTGAAGTTATCAAGCAAAGAATATCTTGCATAGTAGAGAGGTTGTCTCCTGGTATGATGTTATAAAGCAATAATACATAAATGCGTCTGTGTGTTTAGTTTGATAAGTTTCTTCTCTAATTATTAGTTAGGTGTAAACTTTCAAGTTACGATGTCAGATCGGTTTACAATATTTTATTTTAGCTTGACCATTGAATCAGCTGAAAATTTTAAATGTATGGACACAGCAATAAACACATACAATACTAGTGCTACCCCTCTGCACTGTAATCTACATCTCAGGCACATCAGTATGTAATATGTGATGACTTACAAATATTTTTTGTTTTTCAGTATGGGTAGGGCAAGAAGAAAGCACTGCTGGCTAGTGTAGTGGCAGCACAGACTAATGGTACACTTGTCTTAATGATACCCTATTTCAACACATGTACTGTGAATGAATTACAAGGTATGGGGCTTCCTCATTACTGGCAATCATTCTCTTTGTGGCTGCCTTTAATAGGGTTTAGTCATCCATCTACGCTGCAGGCATGTCAGTTGCTGATCACTGCTGCCCCATCCAAGGCTGTGGGAGGGGGACTGAGACTGCCAATTCAAGAGAAGATTCCAGCCCATCCCATATGAGTAGCCTACCCTAATTACTTTCTTTGGCTTAGCCAGAACTGAAGCACGTAGTGAAAGTTGTCATTTGTCTGAGTAGTGGTAAGGTAGTTTGTCATAAATCAATCAATCCTATAGCAAGTTTTCTACTCACTGAACTGGTTAGAAGGTGCCACCAGAGGTGAGTGTGCTCCATGATACAGGCTAATAACACCCTTAACCTCCAGCCAATGGGTCTGAATAATGCCTTTCTGGGCCAATCAGCAGCTGGCAGGCTGCCTGTAGTCAACCTAGTCTCCAGCCATTTGTGTATCTTTTGTTTTTCTATGTGTATCCAAATCTACCTGTTTGTCTTTACTTTTCAGTGTTTGTCCTTGTACCTTCACATCCATCATTCCTTCTTTTCCCTCTTCCCTTACTTCTCTCTCTATATATGCATAAAATGGAAAGCTTGCCTCCTGAAAAATGTGTCCTATCTTTCCCCAACCATGTTTTACTTTTCTGTGTTCCTGCTGTGTGCTCCTCTGCTAGGCGTACCCCTTCTCTTACATTCTTATACTCCCCTTTTCAACTATTAATGGAGCCAATAATATCTTCAGCTTTTAGGTTTCTACTGACTGGTCTTTCACATCTACTTATATTTTTATTTGAAGCTTAACGCTGTAGCCTGCCATTACTTGTGGCTGTGTGTGTCACTTGCTGTAGCTCTTATGCATGCTATTGTCAGGTTTGTGCAATAAGGTGTAAGACCACTATTACCTTTCCCTTCTTTGTATGCCCTGGACTGCATCAATGTGCTTCTCTAACAACATTTTACTTCTACCTTATCTACCTCAGTGAAGTGTAGCTATCTGTCTACTTACACAATGTGTCTGTGCTTCGTTATTCACACCTGCTTTCCACTGCAGTCTATTACTTTCATGCAGTGCAAGTCATCCACTGCCCTAAAACTCACCATCACCATCGTGATCAAACCAAACAAACCATGGGTAAATCTGGCATTACCCATACCCAGCAGTGGGTTCGTTTTTAAAATATAGTTCACGTGGCTAGTTTAGATGAGCCAGTCAGCAAGCATATTTTGAGAGGTGAAAAGAAACATGGCACCTAGAGAGGAAAAACAAGAACACAAAAACATGGTCAAAGAGAAAACATAAAAACTATATGCAGACAGAAACCTGAGGTCATAACTAAATCCTGTTGTCTGGAACTGTGGGGCAGACATTTTAACCATTCAATATGAAACTGCTCAATATTGGGATAAAACCCTGTTTTAGTGGAGGCCCAGGCAGAAAAGCTCCACATTTAACTCTAATTTTGACATATTCATAAAATTCAGTTGCATGTTATCAGAATTAAACAAAATATAGGTAAATGCACATAAATGAAATAAAAATCTTTAAAATAGCTTACATGAACATCATTTCAAAACAGAGCATGTACATAGCTTGCATGGGTGTAGACAGTGTTGAACATTCATTAATCAAGGAGAGATATAACATTGCAAAATATACTGCAATATTAACTGAGATTTCTAGCAATTACAATAATGAGAAGAAGAGGAAGCTGCAGAAATATTAGAATGGGGAAGGTGATTGATAATGAAATATAGTATAATGTTTGTAGTAAAACAACTATGAATGTACTGTTACGTTTAAGATTGAGAAGTGAGGTAAATAGGAAAGTGAGAATGGTTGGGGCTACTTTAACTTTTATAAGGAGTATTAGGTTTGGGTAGATGAGGTGACAGAGTAATGAAACTGTCATGGAGGGACATAAAATGTTTGATCTAATTAGAGAGAAGAAGAGACTGATTCTTATCAACTTAGAGCCTGAGCTTGATATAATTTATGTAAACAAAGTTAATTTTGTGGTTTAGTGAGCATCTTTCTGGCCTAATGGAAAAAAAGGGGGAAAATGGAAAAAATAATTTGAAGAAAAGGTAGCAGATGTGGACCAAAAAATATTCTTACTAGGAAATGAACAGTAAAAGAACCAATGTTTGGTTGGATATTGTTCTACTAGCAACTTGTAGGTATATGTCATCTGTCTGTTTTATTTACAGTGGGATAGAGGTCTAATTTTTAGTGACTTGGTGGGAGTGTAGAGAATCCCCAGCTGAGGTGCTTGTTTAGGACATGGAAAGGAGAGATTTGTTATTTGCCCACAGTAGTCTAGAGCTGGAGTATGGTTGGAGCATATTTTTCAAAGATGGGCATTTTTCAGGGAAATTAAGTTGTGAACGATTTTGAGTTGTGAGTATGTAAGCAGTGGGGTAGTTCTAGACAGTGTAAATCTCTAAGAGCTATGCAGTGATAGGTTTTTAGTGGGATATTTGCTGAAAATTGGGCAATTTTATTGTAACGTGTCAAATTCAGTTCTGAGGCTGGTATTGAGATGTGTAAAGATAGGGGATGCATATAGAAGGGATGGAAGTAGTTAAGTGGTGGCTATGGGTTTTCTTGCAGACTCACTGAGAAAATCTTTTGCTCTGTATGGTGATCCTAGTTTCCAGTGAGTCTTTTTGATGGCCTGGAACAAGTATTGTTGTCAAGTAAGACTCTGAGTAGCTTTATTTGTGGTAGAAATTCAATTTTTGTGTTGTTGGATGACAGTATGTGGAATTTGTGTTTTAATTCTGAGAGATTTTTGGGGTAAAGAGCATTAGTTTTGTCTTTTTGGGGTTGATGAGTAGATTTGCATTGGTGAGATGGGATTCTGTGGCTAGGAAAGCCTGTTGAGTGGTATCTTGTAGGATATGTATTGATTGAGCAGAGCAGATGTGCTGCCTCATCTACATATTGAATAAGTGTTGCTTGTTGAGAAGTTTTATGGAGTTTGTTGATAAATATGTTAAAAAGGAGAGATCCAAAAAGTGAACTTTTGGAACCCTGACTGTAACTGACAGGAAAGTTGAGAGGTCTTGTTTCCTGCTTGTTGCCTATCAGATGGATAACTAAAGAACCAGGTTAGAGTTGATTTGTCTAGATCAAGAGATGATAGTTCATATAATAGTTTCTGATGTGATTCTGTGTCAGAAGCTTTTGATAAGTCAAGAAAAATAGATGAGACTAGATCCCCATTGTTTCAGTGTTGATTGATAGTGCTGGTAAAGCTGTGGAGAGTGGTTGTAGTGCTGGGATTTGGCTGGAATCCATGCTGTGTGGGAGAAAGTAAGCTATGGTCATTGAGGAAGTTCATTAGTTGGGAGTGACAGAATAGCTATAGGTTGGTAATTAGATCTGTTAAGCTGCAGCTTTTATGAAGTGGGATAATGAATGATTTTTCCCAGATTATTGGGACACAGTTTTTACATATGGATTGGTTAATTTTGCAGGAGATGAGGAATACTATGGATGCTGCCACAATTTTTAGGTATTCTGTTGATAGGTTGTTGATTTTGCTAAATATTTTTATTGCTAAAGTAGGGACAGGTGTGGGCATGAATTGCAGTGTAGTGTTATTGGTTTCTGGGATGGTGGCTGGTAGGTTGGAGTTTTGTTTAGTCATAACTAGTACTGAGTTATTGAAGTGGTGGTTAAACTGAGTCAGAATGTATCTGAGTCCTTACTGACTGTTGGAAAGGGAGAGGAGGTTTGCCCAGGGTGTAATAGTTTTTTTAATGGATGACCAGAAGTGAGTGGAGTTGTTTTAGTGTGAGTTTCGGAGGGTTGAGTAATAGGATTGTTTTGTCATTGATTATTTGCTGCTTATATAGGTTTCATAGGGTTCTCTAATCCTGTAAGGCTCTTTGATTTTTGATTCTGGATCATTCTTTCCAGGCATGGTCTTTCTTAGTCTTTATATCTTTGGATTCACATGTTAACCATGGGGTTGGGTTTGACCTTATTCACTTGGTTCTGAAAGGTACATGTTCATTTACTACTTTTAGAAATATCATGACAAAGCTTTGTCTATGAGTAGAATTTTTAATAGGTTCCAGTTGTATTGAGACAGGAGTAAGTTAAATTGTTCTATGTTGAATTTTTTTTTTGTTGCAAACTTGTTTGTAGTCATCTTATCTGGGAATATTTTGTCTCTGTCTTATTATACAAGTTGAGAAGAGATCACTAATAGTGTCTTGCAGGGCACAGCTGGAGGTTATGGCATTTGGTTTATTTGTGAGAAGTCAGTCAAGCGTGGTTTCTCTATGTTTTTTTTTTAAGTTTATGCTTGGTGAGGCTAGGTCATTTTGTTTCCAGACAATGTTTGTATCTCCCAGAATTATGCTTTCTTAAGCTATTTTTCTGTTTATCCAACATAAGACATCTTTGAGTGCGGTTGCATTATTAACTGGGGGAATGCAGATTCCTATAATATTTATTTTGTTTTATTTTATATTAAATATTGGATTTGTTTTGGTTCATTTTTTAATGAAGTGGCTGGGAATTCAGCATTTTGTAACTGTGGGAGGTTGTGAGGATAGTTAGTTTTTGATTATAACTGCCCCACGTTTGTGTTGTCTATTAGATCTGATTATATGATATCCATGGTGGAGTATTTCATTATGGCTTATTTTGAGTTTCAGCCAGGTTTCAGTTGCTACTATTAATTCAGGCCTGTAATATTCTAGGAATGCATGGAGGAATAGAGTTTCATTTCAGATGCTTTGGATGTTTATGTTAAATAGGAAAAAGATGGGGCCTTTAGTGAGCAGAGGGGGTGAAATGGGGTTGCTTGGGAAAAGGTATTTGGTATGGGATGTGGGACAGTGGTGAGGCCAGGGTTTGGATGAATGTCACCACTGAGTTTAAGTTTGATGGTGGTATTATGCAATGGGTGGTCATAGTTGGATATGGTTGTGTTAATTAATATTGCAAGGGGTCTATTATAGTTGTTTTTTATGTATTTATGTGCATGCAAGTGCAGTAGTGAGTGTGAATAGAGATCAGATAATATCAAGGAAAAATGAGATTTCTTTAAGTATGTGTGTGAGTTGTAAGCAGTTGGTAAGTTGTCGGGTGGGTAGGTGTGTGTATAAAAGCTTGTTATGGATACAGGTGGGATTAGAACAGTCGTATGTATCTGCATGTATATAATTGTTTGATGTAATTAGACTAAGAAGGTAGTGTCGATAAAATGGATGTTTTGGGATGCAGAATGTTTGTACTTGGTGATAGTGGTAATGTGTGGTGGGTTAGAATATTTTGTAGTAATATGTGTTGAAGTGTGGGAATGGAGTTGGTGCAACAATGAAAGATTTTATTTGGAGGACGTTTAGTGAGGTGGTAGTTAATACACTGATTGGTTGATGGCTGTAAGTTGAATTGGACTGGATGGAGAGTGAGGGTGGGAAGAGCTAGATATGTATAAATGTACATAAAGTGGGGGTAGGACAGGTAAGTAGCATGCAACCTGAGCAAATCGAGAGTGGAATGGAGTGGGGTCCCATACCCAAGTTTTTGAGATGTAAGGAAAAACAATCAATGATTCATCATTTTGGCAAGGTGAGAAGAGAGTCAAATAATGTGTTTCCTCTGAGAGATACCTTATGTATAGAAAAAGCAGAGTTTAGCATTTTCAAGGCTTTACAGGGAAAATTCCTGTTACTTGTAAAGGACTAAAGGAGGAAAATCTTATTTAAAGTACAACATGTGGTTACTACAATATGTTATTAAGGGAGAGCAGTGATACCTCACTTGATACTAAGTCAGCTGCATGTGTGTGTGCGTGTGTGTGTGTGTGTGTGTGTGTGTGTGTGTGTGTGTGTGTGTGTGTGTGTGTGTGTGTGTGTGTGTGTGTGTGTGTGTGTGTGCGTGTGTGTGTGGGGGGGGGTCCACCCTGGGCGGCACTTAAACTGTTTTGTTAAGTGCATTCTTCTTTAAGAACAGTTCCATAGCATCATGTCCTGTTCTTCTGTTGTGTTCAGCCTGTTCTGGTAGTGTTGCTACTCAATTTTGTGTGTGTGTGTGTGTGTGTGTGTGTGTGTGTGTGTGTGTGTGTGTGTGTGTATATATATATATATATATATATATATATATATATATATATATATATATATATATATATATATATATATATATATACCTTCTGGTTAGTGTTTCACAGGCTCAAACCTGCACCTTAGGTACAGAAACTAGAGCATGAATTCTCTAACCATACCACCACTTGAAGGAGTTGAATCCATACCTCTCAACTGTCCAGATTTTCACAGAATGTCTGGCTCATTCTTTTGGTCTGTTCCTCTTAAAAGTTTCAGTCTTCCTATCTTTCAGGAAAAGCATGTTAACACAAAACATTTTATTCTAGTAAATTTCTATGATTATACAAGCAATGTTTAAAATGTGTCCCTGATTTTGGGCCTTTATTCCCCCCAGCCAGTAAAATTTGGCTTTTTCCAGATTTCTTGTGCTATAAAGTTGATATAGTTGAGTGTCAAGTGGATTTTACAAGGAGCTAAGTGCTTCAGGGGAAGAGAAGTTTAGTGCTGCTTATACCTAGTCTGTTTGCATTTAGTAGCACGACAGGTGGCATACTTGCTTTTGATGCAAAAGGCTGTGGGTTCTATTCCCACAGTATGTAGATGGATTGCTGATACTGTACTGTATTGTACTTTAAAGGGGGTGGATGCTGCAGTCCTCAGAATGTCCTCCTTTGGAGGAGATACCCTGTTATCAGTTTGCCATCCAATTCCTATTGCAATATTACTAGCTTATCTTTTTTAAAATATAACATAGGCAATTTACTCTTCAAGGGCAACATGCACTTTATTTGTAGACGGAACCATGAAATATAAAGTTATTTGCTAGCAGCAACCTCTTCATTAGTTACAGATCTCTTTAATGTGGAATTATTTAGATGACTTTTACTTCTGCAGAGATTGTGCGTATTTACCGATACTGGTGGATTGTAATGACAAAAGTTTGAGTACACTTTTATGATGGACATGAACTGAATTGGGCAGTTTTGTCATTATTGGTTCATACATTTTGTTTCATTGCTTACTGGAAAAATGTTCAAAACAATAAATTTAAAACACACTCTAACAAGTGTGCCGTATTATACAAGGAATATAATTTAATAGAATCAGGAAGATGACTCAAAGAACACATGTATGTTTGCATGGTCATAAATATGTGTGCAAAGGGCCTATGATTTGAAAAATGCTCAAAGATAAACGTTATCTTCCACTGGCCAGATGCATTTTTTTGAATGTGGGTTTCAATGCTGTTTCAATGAATGTGAGTTCCAAGGGCAGAGAAGTTTTAATGCTAAGTCTGTTTTCATTGCGAGACTGTATTGCTTTGTTTAGCAGATGTCTATCAATGTTTGTGCTATAAAATTTAAAATAAAAGTTTTAAATGAAATCCAAATAATCATTGTAGAAGTAAACATAAAGCAGTATGAACATTAAAGTGTTTATGGTAAATAGAATTAGCCCAGTAACGGGACACTGGAATTTGACCATGATTTTGTGAGGGGGAGGGGCGGCAAACCCAAACACAGGCCCTGGTGGCACAAACTCTAGCTATGCCACTGTACTAATATGAATATTTAGGAAGAATTGTACTGCTTGTTTGTACTTCATGTGGCAGTGCATTTAATGGGGGGGCTGAAATCTTTATTACACTATGTCATTACAGAGTACAGTGTTCAGTACTGACTCCTAGACAGGAATTTTTATTTTATTCAGGTCAGGATTATAGGACAAGATACCTTTTGGGGCTTGAATTCTCTATTAGCTTGCACTAAATTTTCAGTTTAAAGGAAATTATTTTGATATCTGCTGTCTAGTGTCTTGGATGAAAGCATTAGCTATCCTTGTTAAAGTTCTTCAGGACAGAGCAAATAAGTAATCCTCAGAAAGGCCTTTCATTTTACATTCTTGTTGCCTACATGGTATCTGTTTACTCTTCTTTCATAATCAGGGCATACAGATCTTCATGCTGAGTCCTGTGAGCTTTCTGTCCATAGTAACATCTGTAGGTATGTCTAAATGTTGTCTAATTCTGCATTTTATCAGTTTTTTTCCTTTTTGTTTTTTTTTTTCACGGCACCATGATGCATTTGCTCAGTGCACAGACAATGCTGTTGGCTTTTAACAAACTGCATTGGTAAAACTGGTATTCCAGCTTTGGTCAACAACAAAAAGGTTTGCTAGGCGTTTGAGGAAATTCCCTGGATTGTCCATCCCTTCTTAAGTTAAAGACACCAGTGTTTCATCACGGCTGTTAAAAGTGTACCTTCATTCAAGTGAAGCATCAGCATGGAACACTGTGGTTTCTGGAATTAAGCCCTCATGAAAGACGTAACTTTTCTTCTTGCTTTATATTTATTTATTTATATATGCATTTATGTACATACCAGAAGAAGCTAACTTGTATCTCAGTTTGAAATGCAATATACCACAAAAGGTGATGAAGATTCACAACATTGAAAAAAACAGGAAGAAAATAACACTGTATTGACAGTCTTGGAAGGTGTTCATTTATTTAAAATAGCTCCATGAAACCCTAATGGATACTTGTTTGAGTTAACTGAGTTAAAATGCAAAGCTGGCTTAGAACAGCAGTCTCCTGTTCAGTGAGACCCTACCCTCAGCAAGCTGAAATGGCAGTGATATCTTACCGGCAGAGTGTCTTCTGCATAGCTCAGTGCATGACTGTGAAAATTATATTTAAAAAAGCAGTTACTTCAAATACATTTTTTTAATGGGAGCTACAGAGGTCATTTACAGCAATTCACAAGATATGCTGTCAGTTTACTATGCATGCAAAAGTTCTGTCTAGCTGGTGGAAAACTTGGTTTGCAACTCTGAGCCACAGGAATATACTGCTATGACAGTAGATCACATGTTGGGATACTGGGGAGGGCTTGAGCTAAACAGTTTGTCATGAGCTTTGCAATGCGTAGCAGACTGCTCACCCTGTGTAATGAGCTTTGCAATGAGTAGCAAGCTGCTCACCCCAAGTAATGAGCTTTGCAATAAGTAGCAAGCTGCTCACCCCAAGTAATGAGCTTTGCAATGAGTAGTAAGCTGCTCACCCCAAGTAATGAGCTTTGTAATGAGTAGCAGGCTACTCACCCTGAGTAATGAGCTTTGCAATGAGTAGCAGGCTGCTGTCACCCTGAGTGCCGAACACCTTGGAAATTAAAATTGGCGATTTTCATTTCTGTCAGTCTGAATGTACCCATTGCATCCAAGCATTATTTTTTTTTAAATGCTCATTACATAAACTTGAATGGCTTGTTGTTTTGAAGCCCAGGCATAGAATGATGATAGCCACTCTGCTGGTGTGCCCATCTCGGAGGGTGCCAACATGTGCATCTCTCTTCAATGATCTCTAGTGGAGAATGAGGACATCTCTGGGGCAGACGTGTTATAAAGAGGAGGTGGGGGTGGACATAGCAGAGCTGCTATATAGACAGGTCAATAGGCTGCAACATCCCTGTTACATGCCCACCCCCTGGATGTAACCGCATTGCTGTGGGGGAGGGGGATGTGTAGGGCATACAAAGAAATCCACCCAGATGTTTTCAAAGATGGCCAAGCTTCCTGGGCACCCTTAAGAGCCACAACCAGCCCCAGCAATACTGGGGTAAGACTAGCTGGTAGACCCGGCATGAAAATGGGGTACTGGGGTTCCAGTTCAGTACAATGATGCAAGGGGAGAAAAAAAAACAAGCATAGAACAGTGAAGTATAGGCTAACACAGAAGGCCTCTGGCTGACGAAGTTCGCAGATGACGGCAAACTAGGAGCCATAGTCAAGTCCCCAAATGATGTGGACATCCTACAGAAGAGCCTCACTGAGACAGATGCCTGGTGTCAGAGCCATGGCCTCAAGCTCAATGCCAAAAAGTGCAGTGTCATCCCCTTTGGTAAAAACTCTGTACCCATGAACTGCCACATAGTCAGCAATCTACTTAACACCGAATGCGTGATAAGAGACCTTGGGACCCAGGTGGACAGTAGTCTCTCCTTTGATAGTCACATCGCCACTGTAGTCAGGAAGTCCTTCTACGTGGCACACATCATCATAAAAGGGTTCTCATCCAGGAAAAAAGAGGTCATTGTTCCCCACTACTCATCACTCATTAGACCCATTATAGAGTACAACGCCCCTTTTGGAATGTACCTCACAAGACATCTGCAGCAGCTGGAAAGGCCACAGAAGTACCTCACAAAGAGGATTACTGGCCTCAAACAAATGCCCTACACTGACTGCCTCAAAAAACTCCAGCTTTACTCCATAGCATATTGCCTACTCCGAGGTGATCTCTGCCTAACATATAAAGCTATGTCAAACCCAGAGCTGTTGGACATACTACACCTAAAGAAATCCCAATCCCTCCAAGCTACACGCTCTAGGGACCTAAACCTTGTCACCACAATAAACAGGACACGCTGGAGGGATAGATTCCTGTCCCAGAGACTTCCTGTACTCTGGAACAAGCTACCCATCTATGTCAAGCAAAGTTCTTCATTAGCACTCTTCAAGAAAAATCTTGATGAGTGGATGGGAAATAGGAAATACACCCCAGGAATCACTTCTGTGTCTTTGCTGGACAGTGGCACAGGAAAATAACTTTCTTGGGTGGCGTAAGCTATGATACCTTGCTGGCTAGGCTTATGTAGACCCTTGGGCTGATAGCCTAGTACCTACCTATAAACCTATGAACCTATAATTCTTTTCTGAACAAGTCCCCAAAACCTAACACTCTTTAACTCTATTTCATGTTTTGTTATGAGTAAGATGTTATGATGCCAGAATCCATATGCACTCAAATATTGTGGGAAAAGCTGCTATTCCACCCATTATTATTGTTTAAAAATAAGCATACTTCAAATCACAGCATATTAATTTTAATAAGAGTGTGTACAAGTGTGGTTCTGTACCTGTGTGTTTGTGCATGTGTGTGCATATGTGTATATGTGTGCATGTGTGTATGTTCATGCACAATTGTGTGTTCATGTGTGTATGTGTGTGCGTGTGTGCATGTAATATATGGTTATAGTATAGATAGATGAGCGTTTGCTTTGTTGGCCACTTTTACTTTGGTCACAAGCTGCACAGTCCCAATGCACTACATGGTAGAAACAGTATATGCTTGACCTGCTCCGACCTCCACCCTCCCTGCAATCCCTTCCCTGGTATAAGTTGGACTATGAATGATGAGATATGAGTTGATCAAGATGACAGCTACAGCTGCAAACATATATATACTGTATATATATATATATATATATATATATATATATATATATATATACTGTATATATATATATATATATATATATATATATATATATATATATATATATATTTGTGTGTGGGTATATGTGGATGTACTTAAAACTACTGAAACACCCAAATGTCGATGTCACTAATGTTGACACAAAAAAAAAAAAAAGAAAAAGAAAAAAATGTCAGTACTGGACTAAACATTCTCTGAAACATAACTTCAAAAAATTAGGAAAGGGCATAGTCCCCAGCCCCATAAATATAGTGATCTCACACTAATGTTGATCAGCTGTTTTGTCAACCAAAATGGATTGACAAAACAGATGGTGACTATACTAATGTTTGATATATGTAAGCACTCCCTATATATGTGATTACCTAAAATAATCTAAAACAACAGGACAAATTTTGACAGAAAAATATGTAAACTGATAAAATCTAAACTAAAAACTTCTACACACAAAAAATTTATAACATTTAACCATATTCAAAGCTGATGTTTTTGCAGGGGGCAAGCCCCCCCTGAACCCTCCACCCCATCTGCTAACTCTACATACCATCTCAAATGCTGCACAACAGTGGGGAAAGGGCATGAACCCTTCCTAGTATAAGTTTGATTTTATCAATATTTTTGACCCATTCCAAAAGACTTACTCTCCGTGTAAGTGACTTACTCCTATGTAAGTCAGCCCTTGTTCTTAGTTTAAGTGACTTATTTCAGTGTATGGCCTGCCTATAAATGAACTTACACCAGGAGCCATATCCCAAAGACTTGCTCATGGAGTAAATGACTTACTCCTAGAGCAGGTTTTTTTGGAATCTGGCCCTTTTTGTCTAGATGCTTTTCAGTTTAGATTTTTGAGCGTTTAGATATTTTTCTGTCAACATTTAGTTTATCATGTTGATATATAATGCATATGTTTACATTTGTGATCAATGGTTTTAGAATTTCTTTTTGTTTCAGTTATTGTAATTAAATTGTTTGACATGTTTTCTGTTGATCAAAACAACATACAAATGCACACATGCAAACATACTAGAATGATATGTTGAGTTTAAAAAGGATGCATGTGCCTTTAAATGAACCTTGGGAATGAGAAGCTCTTGCTGTGTAACTCAGGAAAATTATGTCTTAGCCGTAGCCATTTACCAAGGCAATGATTGCCAGTTAATGCTATAAAAAATGAAATAACCTCTAACAGTCAAGACAGGAAGTTTATTCACATGTGAAGGATCAGAAGTGTGAGCAGGAACATACCTAAAAGTCCTTGGAGGTGTGGAGTTGACACCCGAACTGGAACTAACTTATGGACCATACTTGGTAGAATCAAGGAATGCAAAAACTGAACTGCATGATACAAGTAAAAGTGATCCTGTGGAATAGATGAGACTACAGCTAGAATAACTAAATTATTTTTATGTCATCATGGTACAATTAATACAATTATATATATTCTATTTCTAGAATGAAATGAGCCCAGCTAGACTCTGGAAGTATGATCACATTATTTATTTATTTATTTATTTTTATTTTAGATTTGTTTACCGGGGTTGTCCAGCTGGGTTAGTAGCCCGTTTTCAGCAGAGGCCCAGGGAGAAAAGCTCTGGAGATAGTTACATGAGTAGTAATTAGCTATAGAAAGTAAGTAGACCTTTGGTAGTATAAAGCTAAGCATTGTCATCAGATAAATATTGCATACACATTAAAATGACAGTAGGTACATGCCATTAACAACTTGGCAATCAAGACAGGCAAGTTACATAACCGTGAAATATAAGTATGAGTCGCTTGTTAACTAGAGGAAGACACTGATAGTGGATTAAGGAGTGAAAGAGGAAAGGAAGGGGAGGTGGAAGGAGCTTATCCTGGGGAGATACAGGTGCAGAGACAGTTATTGAGGAGTTGTATTTTGAGTAGAAGTTTAAATCTGGCATTGCTGAGGGTGCTGAGTATGTTTTCTGGAATACAGTTCCAGATTTTAGCAATGTGATTTGCAAATAGATTGTCACCAAAAGAGTTACTAGTTTTGTGGCTTTTTAGTAGTAGTTTATGGGATGAGCAAAGTGAACGTGAGGTGTTGTAAGGATAGACTAGTTTTTTTTAGTGCTGGACAGGCATCAGGCTGATAAATTATATTGTGAGTAATTGTAAGTTGGCTAAGTGATAGAAGGTGTGGTAGTTCAAGCTAGTGCAGTTGTTTCAGGGCAGAGCAGTGATGTGCTCAGTTAGGCAGGTTGGCAGCAAATCGAACAATTTTGTGGTAGCAGTTCTCTAGTTTGGAGAGTTCAGATTTTCTAAGGTTAGTGAAGATGGGGGAGGCGTACAGTAGTGTGGACAGAAGGTGTCTTCTAGCTAGGGCCTGTTTGGTGAGAGGGATGAGGAATGTTCTGGACCTATATAGACAGTCGAGTTTAATGTGTATCTTCTTGACGGTAAGGGCTATGTGTTCATCATATTTTAATGAGCTATCTATTGTGACACCTAGAAGTTTAGTGTTATCTACTGGCTCAATTTTGGTACCATTGAAGGAGAGGATATAGAGAGGGAAAGTGGGTTCCATGGATCTGTTATGTGAGCATATCATAAGCTTTGTTTTATTGGGGTTTAAAATGAGTTGGTTCTCCTTGAGATATAGTTCTATATCTGAGAAGGCCTGCTGGGTTTTGAGTTGTAGTTCTGGGTAGGAGGGGAATGTGGAGTCATCTGCATATTGCACTATAGTAGCATATGGGGTAGCAGTGTTGGGTTTATCCGTAAAGATGGAGAAGAGCAGGGGCCAACTATTGAGCCTTGTGGTACTCCAACAGTAATAGGTAGTGGTGGTGACAAGTTGTCAGCCCACTTGACAGCTTGCTAACAGTTAGACAGGTAGCTATGGAACCAAGTGAGTGCTGAGAAATATGGATGGAAGATAGTTCTTGCAGTAATTTCTGATGGGAAACAGTATTGAAAGCTTTAGACTTGCCCAAAAATATGGAAGAGACAAGGTTATTGTTGTTTTTGTGGCTGTTGATGGTATCTGTAAAGCTTAATAGAGTGGTAGTAGTACTGTGTTTAGGTCTAAAGCTGTACTGAGAGGTGGAGAGCAGATGGTTTTGTAGTAGGTAGGTTAGAAGTTGGGAATGTATATATTTCACCAATATTTTGCTAAGGGGTGAGAGTATGGCAGTGGGTCTGTAAATGGACATATTTGTGGAAGGCCCTCCTTTATGCAGTGGAATGATGTAGGAGACTTTCCAGAGTGCTGGTATGTATTGTTCAGTGATGGAGAGATTGATGAGCAAGGATATTGGGTAGGAAATGGAGACAGCTCCTAGTTTTAGAAATTAATTTCAGAGTTGGTTGGCGACAAGAGTAGTGGGTTTTAGTTGAAGAAGGAGATTTTTTATGTAACTAGTCTGGACGGGTTGAAACAAGAAGGTGCAGGAAGGAAAGGCTGTAGTTGTGAGAATGGTTAGAGAGGTGTTGCTGTTATTTAATAAAGTTTAAATGGAGTTGATAAAATGTAAGTTGAATTGGGCTACTATTGTTGTGTTGGTATTTGGGATTGAAGAGGAGGGGGTGGTGGTTTGGCAGGGGGATAAGAGTTGTTTAATGGCGTGCCAAAATTTCTGAGGATTATTTTTATGTTTTTGTTGGATTAGAGTGTAGTAAGATTTGCTGTCAGTATGAATTTGTTTTTTGGCTAGATTTCTTAGTTGGTGGTAGTTCTGTAAAGAGGTTAGAGTTTTAGTAGATTTGTAGCTTAGTCATACTCTGTCTCTTTGTTTCATGATGTTAATTGTTTCTTTGGTTAGCCATTGAGTATGGGTGGCTTTGCAATATTTTTTTTCTGATAGGAGCTAATGAGTTTAGGATATTTAAAAATGAGTTATTGAAATATTCAATGGCCTTGTCAAGGGGAAGGTGCCTTAGGGGGGACGAGTTGTGATGTTTTAAGAAGGAATTAAAAATTTCTGCAGAAAAGTTTTTGGTACAAATCTGTTTATAGATGGTGTTTTTGGTTGAGTTAGCTTTTTCCCTAACTAGGTAGGTGGGAGAGTGATCACTGAGTGAATCAGGGAGGCAGCAAAATTGGGTACAGAGGTCAGGGTGGTTTGATAGAATCCATTCTAGTATAGAATGTTTATTATTATGTTTATCAGTTCTTGTAGGGGATGTGATTAATTGGGAGAAGCCAAAGATGTTGATAAAATTTATTGGATTAATGGAAGTGCACGAGGACTAGTCTAGACTGAAGTCACCTAAACCTATTAAAGTTTCTTGACTGAAAGTAGAGGAGGCCCAGCTTAGCAGGTTTTCAATAGTAAGGCTATTGTTACCCGGGGAGAGGTAAATGGCTATAATTAAAATGGACTTGTTTTTTTTGAAGTGAAGATGAGAGACTGATTTCAAAATCAGTAGTAAGAGGAGCTGATATATCTAGTTGTTGGAGGGCAAGGTTATTTTTATATAGGATTGCTAAACCGCCACCGCATTTGTGCTTTCTGTCTACTCTATGAATGCTATATCCTTGGGGCAAGAATTCATTGCTTTTACTGTGGTCCTTTAACCAGGTTTCAGTAAGTATAGCTAAATCTGGGGAGTACAATGAGAGTGTTCCTTGGAATTTGGGAATTTTGTTTACAATGCTTCTAAGATTAATATTTAAGATTAATAGGTCAGAGGTGGCAAGAATAAGGGAGAGGTGGTCATCAAGGGAGAGTATGGCTGTTGGGATGAGGGCTTGCAGTTTTGGACAAGGCCAGGATTTGGATGTACATCCCTACAACGATTAAGTAGTGAGGGCTTGAGCAAGAAGATGTATGTTCTTTTAATGGTTGGCTTGGAGTCTTTGTTTTGAAAGTGAATGGGTTTTTGTGTGGGAGCGTATTTTAGTGAGAATAGGTGGACGTATGTGAACTGAATAGTTGTGGAGATATGCTTATGTTGCTGTTTAGGCATGATTGTGGTGGGTAGTAAGTGATAGTGGGTATGTGTATATGGGAGATGTTGAGATGGTGATAAGAGGTAAGGTAGTATGAGGATATGAGTAGTAGGATTAACAGTGTTGAGAGTGATAGCATTATGAGTTGAAGGTAAGCTGGAAGCACAGTGCGTGGGTGTAGTTGAATGTAGGTGTATGGACAGCTGTGGAAGTTGAGTAGGCAGGCTGTTAGCCCTGTTAGGGTCTCCTAGCAGTGTCACCAAATTCGATCCTAGTTACTCTGTACAAACTTGTTGAGTAAGTGAAGTCTAGTATGTATTTTAAGTAACCTATAAACAGACACAAAAATATATATGAGCTTTTTGAATGTTGAGCTGGGAACTTGGAAAGTGACCTACAAATATATTGTATAACCTCTGTCTTGAATTATACTAATAGTGGAATGGCTTTAATATGTAAATATGTAACAGTTTCTCTGCATTGTATTTCTGTATTGTATTTCACATTGTATTATATTGTCCTGTCTTATTGTCTTCTGTATGGAGCTTTTCCCCCGGGCCTCCGCTGAAAATGGACATATATCCAGTCGGACCTTCCCGGTCAACAAATGTAAAATAAGTAATAAATAAATAAATTTAGATGGAGTGAAGGTGACTAGAGTGGGAGTGGTGTGTGAGTCTGATACTGATAGTGGTTGATGAGTGCTAGGATGGTTAGATTTGGGGTAGGAATGTGACTGGGTGAGACAGTAGAGTGGTGTGGTTTGTTAGAGCATACGTTTAAGGAAAGTGGGGGTGGGTGGGAATGGGGGCAGGGTAGGGGAGTGGAATGAGCCCAGAGCATAGCGGAGGGTGAACGAAGCAAGATGCGCCACATTTCTGGTAGACTGGGATAGCAGAAAACTACTAAAATTAGAAAAATAAACTATCTCCAACATAGAAAGCAGCAGGTAAGTGAAGTAGGGTAAGAAAAGATAAACACAGGGTAAGAGGAGGCAGAATCGGGGGGAGTAATCATAACTGAGCACAGAGAAAAAGAAGAAAGACAGATCCCCTGTACAGTTGCACAATTGTCAAGTGTCCCTCAGCTATGTATGCGTAAGACTTGAAACAACCAATATTGTAAGTAGTATGTATTCATGGTGATAGAAAAGATTATTCTTTCACACATATAGAAATCCAAACAGTTCTGGGAAAGCTTTTACATCCTCTGAATGTAAATGCCAATGTGAATCACAATGTAATTTTAAGAAAAGGTTTTCACCCGAATTATGACACACCTGGTTAACAAATGTTAAACAGAAACAAAATAATATAAAACATCAGTCATCAGTTACATAGTCAGAAAATAACTGATCAAGTCCCAGTAAGCTTCTGTGAAGCTCAGGAATGCTAATAGTTCTTCATGTAACTATTTTCAGGAAAGGGTGAATGGACAGTGCCATGTGTTTTATCTATGAAGATGCATTTAGCCTTTCAATTGAAAACAGTTTTTCCATACTTTTTAGCTCTGTATGAGGGGAATTCAAAAAATAATTCATATACCTCATGTGCACATCTCAATGACCTTTTTGAATTCATAACAGCCTTAACAGTGCAACACAGTGCTCTAGCACAAAGACATGTAGCACTGTGCCATGCTGTTTCTGCTTTCGTGCAGTATGCTAACGAGATAGTCTGGGAGACAGACATATACTATTTAGCCATGTACCCTATTTCCCAGTGCTGTCTTCAAGAAAGAATCTACAGGCAAATTGCTCTGATGAGTAGGTCAGCATGGCCAGCCCTAGCACATCATTGTAATGAATGTGATCAAAAGGCACCATGCTCATCTACTGGAATTAAAAGTAGTAGGGGATCAGGGATGGGGGGATCCACTAGACACCATGGATTACTCTAGCTCCCTGTGCTGTAATGGCACCTGCAGCAGTATGGTGAATGGTGGAGGAGAAACACTGCTGACCAAAGATACTACATGTGCCATAATGGCACTGACAGCAGCACAGAGATTGGGGAAATACTAGCCTCCAGTTATAATACATATGTGCCACAATAGCCCCTAAACTAGCATGGGAATCAGGGTGGTGGGGATGTACTAGCCACCAGAGAGTACTCTAAACTCTTGTGCCTTACACGGACTATGATGTGTGAGTGTGTGTGGGGTGTGTGTGTGTGTGTGTGTGTGTGTGTGTGTGTGTGTGTGTGTGTGTGTGTGTGTGTGTGTGTGTGTGTGTGTGTGTGTGTGTGTGGTGTGTGTGTGTGTGTGTGAGTGTGTGTGTGTGTGTGTGTGTGTGTGTGTGTGTGTGCGCGTGTGTCATGTTTGAATGTGTACCTGTGTGTGTATGGGAGAGTGACTGAGGGAAGGGTTAGCAATGCCTACATGATGAGGCCACAGCAGTTAACTATTGTGACATGCAGATCAGCAATGATAAGATATACTATACCTCACTTCAAAATACCCATAAACAAAACCCTAAATAGTTCTGAGCATCAATCAACAACCTACTAAATCCAGGTCAAACTATCAAACCTATCGCACTTCAAACCAGACTGATACCATTTCCAATCAGTTTAACAACCACTTTATCCAGTCAGTATCCTCTATCATAAAAAAACTCCAATAATCCATCCATTCTTGTTCCCTCAAAACTTAAAGACTTTTATAAACTGCTTAACTTCAAATCATTTCCAAACTAGTCTATAAAAAAAATAACTTAAGCCAACAACTATAGCTCCAGACACTATTCCCACAGAGTACTTAAAATGGTTGTAGATGCTGTAGCCTATGACATCTTCATTCTTATTTTCTGGTCTATCTCCAAAAACTATGCCCACACATTCTGGAAAAAATCCTTTATACTACCCCTACACAAGGGTAGAAATCTAAGGGATATCTCAAAATACAGTCCCATTGCCATTGTTTCTCCTTTTATCCAAAATACTTGAAAGCTTTATCCAAATTCAACTTCTACAACACCTCTCCACAAACAACTCTCTCTCTCCTACCTAAAATATTTTTACCCTTTCTGCAGCACCACTGCTGCTCCCATAAGCTTCACAAATTATGTAAACCAAAACAGAAATACTGGTAACCTACTGTCCTCACTTTTCCTTGACCTATCCAAGCCATTCAAACTGGTCTCTTACCAAACGCTACTTCTTGAACTCTCTCACTGTGCCCTGTATAATTCATCCATCCACTGGTTCTATAGTTACATAACTAATAGAGAACAAGCTGTTAAATTACAAGCCAAGTTCCCTTCCTTTCTATAAGAATACCTCTCAACTGTCCAGAGTTTCACAGAAAGTCCAGATGTTTGCTTCATATTTTCATAGGATCATAAGATTATAGGAGGTTACTAGAATAATGGCTACAGGGCCCTTACAAGCCTAGCCAAGTTCAACCCATGTTCCCAAGGATGTCTGGTTCAAGTAGGCACTAAAATCAGCACCTGATGCCTCAGTCCAAGAGGGACACAGGTGGAACCCCTGGGGTGAATTTATGGTTACCCATCCAATTGTCCAAACTGTACTTAAATAGGGCCAATGAGGGGCTTTAACATGAATAAGAAGCTTGTTCCAAAGGTGGGGCAACATCTGTGAGACAAATCTCTCTCCAGCAAATTCTGTTGATTTCACATACCATGTTAAGGTCCTTTGAGCTAGTGACCCATGTGCCATTTGACTTGCGAATGTGCAGCATTTCCATCAAGGCTGTGTCAGAGATTGCTCTATATGCAAGGCTCAGGCCACCTCTGAGCAGTCTGTACGACACAGAGTAAAGTGACAATGATTTCAGTCTGCTGGCATAACACAGATCTTGAAGACTCTGGAATTTTCCTCATAAGGAACCTTTGTGGTATCTCCAATTGCTGCAGGTGTTTGAAAGAGAACATACTAAAGGGAGCATTGTACTCTATTATTGGCCTGATGAGGGAAGAGAATTGGGGGGGGGGGGTTATAACCTCTTTCTTTTCTGGAGGCAATGCCCTTACTTATGAGATGAGTAATATAAAATGCCCTTCTTGTGACTGAGGAGACATGATGATCGAAGTTAAGGTTGCTGTCAACCTGTGTGCCCAGATCTGTCACCACTGACTGTGTACTTAGGGTATTGCTATTGATGTGGTAGTTTACAGGAACATCACCCTTGCTGATGGGGATGATAATGGATTTTTTTGCATTAAGTTTAAGACCATGACTTTGGCACCAGTCGTTAGTTTGTGGAAGGCTTTCTTGCAGGATGTTGACATCGCTAGGGGTTTCAATAATCACTCCGTTTGCAGTTATCAGCAAAGTTTGACAGCCACATTCCTTTTGTTTTAGCCTGCACTTCAGAGAAGTAGATTCTGAACAATAGTGGTCCCAGAGCCGATCCCTGTGGAACACCACTGGTTATGGGTCTGCTGGAGGAGGTGGAGTCCTGTATATTGACTGTATCAGTTCTATCAGTGAGCCAGCTTGCAACCCACCTGACAATATATGGGTTGATACCCAGCTGGGTGAGTTTATCAATGATGACTGAGTGAGTGATTGTGTCAAAGGCCTTGGCTAAGTCTAGGTAAGCCGTATGCACAGATTTGCCCTAGTCTAGGGCTTTGGTGATGGTCTTGAAGAAGTTCACCAAGTTTAACAGGCATGATCTCCCCTTGATAAAGCCAAACTGCATGGGGTTGAGCATTTGGAGATTTCCCATATCTTTGTTAATAAGGTCCATGATGATTCGTTCCATGGCCTTGCAGATAAGGCTGGTCAGGCTAATGGGTCTATAGTTCCCAGGGTCCATGGATACACCCTCTTTGTACAAAGGGATGATGGTAGCTGTTTTCCATTCTACTGGGATGAAGTCAGTGCTTAGGCTGTGATTGAAAAGTATGCTCAATGGTGATACTAATTCCTGTTTTAACCCATGTCGAGCACAGCCTGGGATGTTGTCTGGTTCCACAGAGGCTGTTTTTGACCTTGGAGAGGGCATTTAAGACTTGCTCCTCAGAGATACTAGGTGGGAGACAAGTGTTTGGGATTCTTTGGGGTATATGTGGTGGGGACAAGGGAGTGAAGTTTTCACTGAACCTGTCAGAGAGCAGGTTTGCTATATACACAGGTTCTGTATATGTAGTGCCATTAACAACAAGTTCAGTGCAAATCTGGGCCTTACCTTTGAGGTTACAGACATAAGTAAATAATGCCTTGTGGGTATCCTTGTTTAGGGAAGCTACTCTGGATTCGTAGTTAGCTGTGGAGGACTTTTCTAGGAATCTTATTTGCTTGTTTAAGTTGAGGAGAGAGTCTTTCCAGTTTTGAGACTGTTCCTTTCAGCTGTTAGACAGCAATTTCTTTCTGCTATTGTATAGCCTGTTAATGGCCACCAGGCAGTTTTGTTTTTCCGTGAAGATCTTGCTTTGGTTCTATCAGGTACGGGCAGAATCAATACAACGGTACAGGTGCTTGTATAAAGCATTGGTTTATACCTCAGCAAAGGTGCCTGTTCCATCATTGGGGGAAGGGACTATGAAGCTATTTATGCCATCACGTAAAAGGTTGTAATTGGCCTTGGAGAAGTTTTTTAGTCCAGTTGTTGATAGGGAGGGGGGTCTTGTGTTATAGTTACTTCTAAGTGAGACTGATTTATGGTCAGATCTCGCCAGGGATGTCCACACACCTGGGTCCTGCAGCCCTTTGTCGTTCCTGTTTCTCATAAAATTTGTGGTTTACTGGCACATACCTGTGATTATCTGATGACTGAAGTCAGTAAATAATAATATACATTTGAGTTTCACACTTCAGATTCTTGAGAAAAATGCATACTAGGGCAAATCCTACTATTCTATCAACTTTATAAGTTCATAAGAGCAATATTTAAAATCTGTCCCTATTATTTGGCCTTCCTCCCTCATTATGTCAGACTTTCTCCAGAATTCTTTTTGGGATCAAACAAGGGTCCATACTTGGGCTGCTGCTATTCAATATTTTCATCAATGTCCTCTGTGTCTCTACTAAGCAAGCAAAAATAGTCCAATATGCAGATGACTTATCTGCTCTCTCAAAAGTGAAACTGATCTTCAACAGCAAACACAAGACTCCCTCCTAGTTGTTGAAACATAGCTAGAAAATTCCCAGCTACTATTACACCCTAAAAAATTAAATTGATATTTATTTAAAAGCATTTTGCCCACCAAAACCCTGCTAACTGTAGCTACAGACAATAACCCCACAATAGAAACGGTCTCTCAAACTAAATTACTTGGGGTAATAATTGACAAGCACATAAAATGTAACTACCATATACAACAAGCTATTAAAAAAAGAAAAAAAACTCAGATGTCTGGACAAAGTAAAACAATACCTCACAGATGCTGCCAAGAAAAACTATTTCCACTGCCTGCTTACTCCCAAATCATCTCTACGCCTTCCCAATATTTCCCAATTTGCAAGCTTCTCAAATGAATACATTATAACACTGTTACAATAAAATAGTAAACTCATTGCTAATCTCTCCCATAAAACCATCACTGCCTAGCACTAAAACATCTACATTTGTACAAATTCTCTCACCATCTAACCTGCTTCCAGCTAGTAATATCCATAATCTTGTCTACAAACCTCAAAAACTGTCCTGCACTAAAAGATATCATTCAGCTACATCCTCCTTTTCACTCCCTAAGCTCCAGTGATCAGCACCTTCTTACATTAACCCAACAATAATGCTGGTAAATCACACTTTTCTAACTCAGTTTCTAAAAGGTGAAACACAGTACCAGTTGGTCTGAGTCAAGTACATGCATTAACATAATTGAAAACCCAGTGAAAACAGCATCTTCAACATACTTGGCTCAGCTTATGGAAGTAACTGACTAAATGAAATCTTTCAAATTTTGTACACTCGACAAAAAAATGACATAAGTAATATTTTCTTCTACCACTGTAACAACATATTTTCACCAAATCTACTCCCTATATTCCCTATGCACTCATCAGTTACAAATCACCCTCTGTCTCACTCCATGCTCTCACTACCCTACTCCCCCTGTAACTCTTTTTTTCTATACCCTTCTTCTTTTACATCATCCTAACATCTCTCCTGTCTTACTCTATACCTGATGAACTCTTACCTCCTTCTCCAACATCCCCTTTACTTCCAAGCTCCTCCTATTAAAATTCTAAATCTAAAAGCTCAAAAACAACTTTGTATAGCGTGTACATATTTTATGTGCACCTGCTGTATGACACTGTATTAATAGCTCATGTTCTTGAATATCTTACCTGTCAAATTTCTCTCCATATATTATAATTTATCGTGTATTGTAAACTGCTGTACCTTTGTAATTCTGCACACTCTGCTTTGTATGTCATTAGTGGGGCTTTTCTGCCTGGGTCTCCTCTGAAATGGAGCTAGTCAGCCCATTTGGACTTTCATGGTAAACAAATAAGTAAATAAATAAATAAAACATTCAGGTAAAATTAGAAATTACAAAAGATAACTTGAAATGGAAGGTTGTTTAAGAGTCAGTTGTAGAACAACTAACAATCGTCATTAATAGCAAAATTGTTATTTTTTTACTATTGTTGGTGCAGAATTTGAACTGTTGTATTCAGTTGTAAACACAGCCTTTCAAATCGGCACACATCTGTACGACCTGCACAATTTTCACTAATAGCTCTGTTACATTTTTGATCACATTGAAAATCGGACTGCAGCTGTTTTTCCTGTACATGTGTGCACTTTTGCAAAGAGTTTTCAATAGGCCTTTGTTGTCAGTTATATAATACAGTGCAGGGAATATTTTTGCAGATATTAATTGTTTTGCTAGCACTTGGTCTTCTTTTTTAAATTATCCTGTATGTAGCTCACAATGTTCTTTCTTTTTAGTATATATTTTTATGTTTTTTTTTATTTATTTTTTTGTTTTCTTTTTAACTTTTTATTTAATACAGTCTCCTTTGTTTCTCAAAAAATGAGTAAATCACCTTACTACATTGATGCTGAACTAAATGAACCACCGTACAACTTTGAAATAACAAGGTTCGTATGTAAGAATCCCACAATAACAAGATTAAATAGCGGTCATGGGCCCAGTGAAATAAATGCAATGCTGAAAACTATTAACTTCCATTACTTTTGTCCCCAAATCACCATTTTGCAATGGATACAGGAAAACTCAGAAAGAGACTCAGGGACCATTGAGAAATATACACTTTGTGTGTGTGTGTATGTGTGTGTGTGTGTGTGTGTGTGTGTGTGTGTGTGTGTGTGTGTGTGTGTATATATATATATATACTCAACTTCACTAAATACCGAATGGCTAAATCACACTCACTAATGCACAAAGTCATAAAATCACGAAAACTCGATTGAATTTAATTTAACCGAACAGCGCATGATATCAATTGAGACCTTTAGTCTCCCTTTAAATGGAACACACATGTTTATTTGTAGTAGTAACGTACTGCTACAATGGCGGAAATCTGCAGACTTGCACCTGGAGTGTTAGGAGAGATTTACAACACTGTAAAGTCACAGAAAGGTGGAGAAATATTACTTATAGATGGCTATATATATATATATATATATATATATATATATATATATATATATATATATATCAACTGGAAAAGAAGACAAAAAACAGAAAGTACTGGAGCTGTAAATATAAGGTTAACTGACAAATGCAAGGGTAGAGCAGTAACAACTGCAGTTACCTCTGGTGAGGAATTAGTTAAGAGTGTAGACCATTATCATTCTGGTGAACCCGATGAAGTTGAGACGTATCGAGTTATAAGTGAGCTGAAGCAAAGAGCCTCTCTGTCTAGAGATTCTCTGTGTGCTGTGGTTGACGACACTGTAGCTTCTAGTTCTTTGGAGTGTGCATCTTATTTACCCAGCTGAAGATCTATGGTGCAAACAGTTAAGTGTGTTTGCTCAAAGAGTAGAAGTGGCTTACATTGTAGAAATGTCAGCTTAACTGATATCAAAGTGGATGATTTCCATTTGAAAGATGGCGTATTTGTAAAGAAAGCGTTATCGGATGCTGTTAAGCAAACTACTGTCGTGCTGTTAGTACAAAACCCATTTTGAAATATCTCAGTTCTACAAACATGTTGTTAATGGATGGTACTTATTTTCAAAGTGGCTCAGAATGTAGACAATTGTCAGACATGGTGGGTACAGTAAAAGTGTACCACTCCTTTACTGTCTTATGAATAAAAAGTCCTATCGAGCATACAATCTTATGTGGAAAGGCATATTTGAGTTATTGTCTGAGTTTCACCTTTTACTAGGTGCATCATTTATATTGTGTGATTTTGAACCTGCAGCTATACAAAGTGTGCATCGGAATGTAAATGGTGTTTTGTGTAAGGGGTGCTTTATCCACTTTGGCAGAAATGTTTGGAGAAATGTACAAAATTTAGGGCTCTCATCATGTTATAACTCAGATATTCAGTTTCAGCATAACGTTAAACATCTAGTTGCTTTGGTGTTTCTTCCAGAGGAGAAAGTTTTGGAAACTTTTAACTTATTAAAGGAAGAGGAGGACAGCCACAGTGGTGCAGCGGTTAGTGTTGTCACCTCACAGCAAGAGGTTCTCCAGTTCGATCCTTGGCAGGGGTGCCTTCTGTGCAGAGTCTGCATGTCATCCCTGTGGTCGCTTGGGTTTCCTCCGGGTGCTCCGGTTTCCTCCCACATCCCAAAGACATGCTCTAGGTGGATTGGACACTTTATATTGGCCCTAGGTGTGAGTGCATGTGTGTGTGTGTGCCTTCTGTTGAAGGCTGGGCGTCAGGCTGGCAACTCGACACTGTAAAACCCCACTGCCAATCATGAGAGGACAGGTGATCCACTGTGGCAACCCCTAACTGGGGAAAAGCCGAAAGAAGAAGAAAGGAAGAGTTCCCTGTAGAAGGAAAGCCTTTACTTAAATACTTTATGGAATGGTACTTGTTGGGTAAACCTAGAGTCCTGAGAACTAGGATGTGAACAGAAATGAGATTTCCACCTCTTTTTTCAGTGAGTTTCTGGAATATATCTGTGTTGAATTAATTGAATTTGCCCAGAAAGCAGAATGCAATTGAAGCATGGTACAGGAGGCTACGCTGTATAGCAGGGAAACACTTCTTTGATGTTCTCAGCATTCTACAGAGT